>NW_006282082.1:75438-93354 GCF_000327345.1 Myotis davidii | reverse complement strand
CCTTTCTCCTTTCCCCCACGACTGGTATCCTCATCTTCCTTAGACTGTTCTTACATTCAGGGTGACTTCATTTCATCGGCCTAAAAATGTTGGCCAAGATCAGGAAAAAGGATGAAGCACAAAGTGTCACTTGTTCTGGAGCTTTCTGCAACCCCTTTCTTCTTCCCTTTGGCCATCCCCAGCAATGTATCTATACATACAAAAGCCCAGCAACTGGAATGGCGGAATGACCAGGATTACTGGTGGCTATGACGTGCACTGCAGCAGCCAACCAGCCTGATCCGGGCACAAATCGGCCCCCAATACCCTGATCAGAGGTGTGGCCAGCTGGCCAACCTCTCATGGCCCCTCCCCCTGGCCGGCCCCACCCCTGATTGCCCCCCCCCACCTTTATTAGGGACAGGGCCAGCTGGCCAACTGCCCTTGGCCCCTAACCCCACTGGCCCAGCTCAATGGGCCTCCATTGGGGTGGGTTAGCCAGACTCCACCTATGCACAAATTCATGCACTGGGCCTCTAGTTTTCAGATAATTTCTATGCCGTGGAAGTAATACCATTGTAATTAGCTAGTTGTTGATAATAGGAAAGGAGCAAAAGGAAGGTCAGACATTATAGGCATGCCATCTGAACAGCTTCATCAGGTAACTGCAACTTTACACTCCTCAGGGAACCACCAATCTATTCCTGCAGGTCACTGAGGGAAGGGACTAGACAAAGGGAAGATGGATGCATGCACATTAAAGTTGGGGTAACATAAGGAAGGTGTCTGTCAGTCAAACTTGGGAACAGAGATTATTAGCTAGAAGGGACAAGGCCATTGCAACCCCATGAAAATTTGGGGATACATAATCCCAAAGTGAAGGAATTATCTCTCTCTTGGTTCTTGGCATTCTTGGCTCTCTTGTGGCTCCCTTGCATTCACCCATGTTCCTTACACAGCCATGTGACCCTGTGGATCCCACACAAAATGGACTGATGGACTACAGTGCAGAACACAAACTAAGCTAGGTTGAGGCTGAATTGGACTGTGGCCCAATATGGAACCAAAACTCTGGGTAACTGCTTTAATCTTGGCTCTGCTTAAAGCAAAATGGGAATTCTTTGGTGGGACAAGGAGAAATGGGGACTTGAAAACTCCGGGGTTTTATTTCCACAGAAACAAAGCTTTCTAAAAGAGCTCATCCTCCCATGTGAGTCTCAGAAAATTCCTTTTCTCATGACATTGCATTGGCAACAGGTGGGGACATGGAGAGCTCCCCACCAATAACAGAAGACTATTGCAGTTTGGGTGTGTTTTTGCTGAGGCAATAACGAAGTAACCTCACTAAAAAAAAAAAAAAAAGACAGATTACATATCCAAAAAACTTTCAAAGCAAATGGGCTTCTGAAGAGATCTATGGTGAATAAAAAACAAATCTCAATTCAGAATTAGAGCTGGAAACAGGTATGCAAATTAAAGATGCCCCTGAGCACTTTCTTGGCAGATAACAAAATGTCTGGGTGATTTTTGGCAACAGAGGAAGGTGAATTGTTATGTAAAGTTGAACCATTTCTGACAAAGTTCTCAATCAGTTTTGTTCCAACAAACTTTCCAGCAGCATCAAGTATGGATTTGCATAGCTATTTTTTCTTCCTGGGTACATCTGGGAAACAAAACAAAACAACCTAGAAAACACCACTTTTGTAAGGGCATTTTTTTCATCTGAAAAAAAAAATAGCTGCATGTGTCAAGACCAGTCTGCCTTTGGCAAAATTGTGAAGCTACAAGGTTAATCTTGAGAAGGTGACCTCCCATTAACCTCATTGAGCAGGACTTTTCTCAGTCCGTAAGAACAAAAAACTGACAAGTTCAGTCACATTATGGCATGAACCGTTTAATGTGTTAATTCTCCTTTGGGATTTGCATTTGAATAGGAAAACCTACTTCCAAAAGTAGTGTTTAACACAAAAATTTGACTGTGATCAGGATCTCAATCACTTGCAACAAGCATCTCAAATTCAAAGGCTAACATGGGCCAAATAAACAAGGTTTAAGTTTATGTGGCTGCTAAAAAACAAAACCTTCCATTTTCATAGAAATGTAGGTTTATTTTGATAGAGACATGCTGAATACAAAGGGCTGAAATAAATGAGTCATAGTTAACATAAAATAATAGAACATTTTAATAAAAATTAATAGTTTTTCTTGAACATTAACTTACCAGACATTGAATAACCACACAAATTAATAAGCGTAACGCAAATAAACCTATTTTTCTTGTTCTCCGAAAGTGAAATATTTCCTGTTGCGCACACCAAACAAGTCAGTCCAAGATTACTGAGTGGCAATTGGCTGCTAAAATATTCACTGCTAGTATTAGTGGAGAGAAATGGTGCACCTGTGCATAAGGCGCGTAAGGAAATGATGCAACACGATTATAGTAGTCAGTCATTAGTGAATGTTGTAGCTATGTATAACAAAATATTGTAAAAATTAAGCTACACATTTTTTATTAAAACGTTTCCTACATACTGTTATTTTGGCTGGGCGTCAAAAATACTTGTTGTGGGCCCCAAGATTTACATGCTTGACATACAAGGAAAAGTAAGTGCGTGCGTGTGTGTGTGTGTGTGTGTATGTTGAAGGGATGGTAGAAGTGATGGATAAGTATTTTTGAATGAGAAGACCCTGCAGTTTTCTCATAGCACATAAATGTGGCTTTATTGTGGAAGTGGTTTGCTCTTATTGAGGATAACCACAATGCTGAATTATCGTGGTTATGTTAAAGAATGCCCACTCTATTCAAGACCCACTTCAGAGATATCCCAGACAGAAAAAAAAAATGCCCCAGGCTTCACAGAATGATAACAACAATTAACACTTATTAAGACCTTATTATGACAGGTATTATTTTAATAAGATTAAATATTTTAACCAATTTAAGCTTCACAACAGTCATATAAGTAGGAACTATTACAGTATTTTCTGTTGCCTGTGAATGTGATAATTCTTTCTGTTTCTCTTCTTATATAATGCAAGGCTGGGATTTGTAAAGGTAGGAAATAGTGAAGACAGATGGTACAACTGTTGCAAGTACAAGAAACTGTTATACCAGCCAGGAAGTAATAAGTGCCATAAGAAGAGTATAATTGGTACTAGAGGCCTTTGAAGGCTGGAGAGTTTACATAAAAATAGGAGACGGAGAAAAATTTCATGAAATAGATGGTATTTAAGCTGGTGGACTGCATGACTGGGTCACACTTCACAAGCATGAGGTAATTAGGGACAGTGAGAATAGAAGAGAGGTGATAAGTTTGACAGATTCATTAGAGATCATAAACTATTGTTAGTTGGCAAGTGTCTGGGCATAGAAGTGATGGAGAAGTTGGAACCAAAAATCACTCCCAGATTTTAAATTTGATTGACCATTAATAGAAACAGAAAAATCAGTAGGAAAAGTGATTTTTTTTTAAAGAGGGCAGACTAAGTTCAGTAAATAGTGCAGGCTTGACATCTCAGGAAAAATTTCTATAAAGAGATGTAAAGCTAGTACCCAGGGGAAAAGGTGAAGTTAGGCATAGGGATATGGGGGACATAGTCATAGGAATGAATGGGATTCTCAAGATGAGGGTTAGGGCTGGACTTAGGTGGGGGGAGAGGGAAAGTGTCAGGGGAAGAACAAGAGTAAACAACCAAATCTTGGCAAGCATTTTAAACTGTAGTTGTTTTTTATAATAAATCTAGCAGGTTTCTCATGTTTTACCCTTTGCAGATCTATTACATGAATGATCTCATGCACTCCCAGAATTCTCCTCTGACACAGAATTGGCTTGAATTTTATAGGTGTAGCTAATAAGGTGCTCTGTGCCTCCCAGCCTCAATTTAGTCATTTCACTACCCACACTCCAAACTAGCTGCTTTTTATATCCTAGCAACTCTTATAAAACCTGACACTTGAATCTGACTTTCAGAAGCTACATGGAAACCCATCAGTATGACTTTTTGAATGAGGGCATTAACCCAAGACAGAACACCTAGGTATTATACCCAACCTAGTCATACACCATCATTTATGTCTTAAAGAATTATTTATTGAAAACAAATTGGGGACCAAAACTTGGATTCAAACAAAAGAGATATGAACTTTAAAATTTTTGGTTTCTGGGTTTTAATAAAATGCAGAATTATTACCTCAGAGTTAAGCATTTGGAGTTGAGGTAGTCATATCTTCTCTACTTCATCAAGAAAAGAGGGCCCTGTGCTATTGGTAGCTCTACAATGAAAGTCACTTTGCATTTTACACAATAGAATCAGAACTGGCCTTTGAAAATGATGTAAAATGTAAATGGCTGCACAGCACTCTCCCCCTTTTTAGTAGAATTAGTTTTATCCTTTGTTCTTAGCACTTGCCTGCCCAGTATCCCATATTATATCCCTTGAAAGTGTTGCCTCACCCTGAACTCTGAAGGAAATGGAGGTATATATTTCTTTGCTGTGTAAATTAGAAAGAAACGGAATAGGGTATTTCAAGGTTAGCTCTTCTATTAGAGCTAAAGGACATTTTGCTTAGTTTTTAGTTAAATTTACCCGCAGTTTTTGAAAGAGGAGCAATTATCACTTGAGGGTATGCTGTATCTAACAAGAAAGGCAGTTTTAACATGGTAAGCAATTCTTAGTTGATGTGGAAGAAACAGGCCAATAAAAAAGACAAAGGAAGAAAAGAAAATTAGTTTGAAAATGCCAGTATCTTAATTAAAATAAAATCCACTAAGTTGTCAAGTATACAGTAAAATTGCCTATTTATTTGGTGATTATGTTGTTTATCTTTCTAGTTACTTAAATTATCACTATGTGGTCCCAGTTTATATTGACTATATGGTTTGTGGTAGATGTCTATATGCCCAAATTTAACCTTTGGTAATTAATGAAGCCCTAGTTGGACCTTGTTCAAGGCAGGAATTCTCTCAGAGAAACCAAGGGAAGTATATGGTATTTGAATGCTAGGATTAAACAATTCTATACTTGATAAGTTTCTTAACATAATTTATAGGATGGTTAAAGTAACTTAAATACCATTTGAAATGTGAAACAAGAAATATGAAATGTTTACTTGCTGTGTTATAATAAAATGTTCTCATGCCCAGAATAGAAAAACATTTATTTGGTATAGAAAAGGGCATGTAAAATATGGATTGTGAATATAAATATCAACATTGGTATAAGATAAAGGGTGAATAAAAGGAATAACTTTTTCAATTGTAGAAGTACAACTATTTAGATTTTGAATCATATTATAATTTCTTCATTTTACCATTAATTTACCAAAATTATGAATTATTTCCATATTTTTTCTATAATTACTCACAAACTTAATGTGAAATATTAAGGGCATTGCTCTTGAACCTTATGTTACATATGGATAGGGTAAAATGGTCTACTTCAACCAAAGAATAAATTATATAATTATTTACTTTCAACAACTCAAAATTTGACTTTACTTGTTGGGAGTGAAGGTAGGAAAATGGGGACAAAAATGACGTCTGGACATGTTGTTTCTATATTTCTTTTTTTACCTTATGTCTAAAAAGCATGCCACCCTGTAAGCATTCAATAAGTGTTGGTTGAATGAACAAATAAATGGTAATACTAAGTCAATGATTTTCAACAGCTTTCCCACTCCCAAACCCTAAGTGATATTCCTAACCCCATCAGTAACAGTGGGTTGAAAGAAATTCTTAACTAGAGAGTGAGGTATATCCTGAGAAAAGGAGGTCAGTATTTAGGTTGGAACATGTAGGGGGTTGGGCAGTGTGCAATTGTAGAAGCCACTTAGGTCATTCATGGACCCACTGGGGTTAAAAAAATTCCATGGTTTAGACAATTCTCTATGACAAATCACAAAGGAAGCTAGTATTTCCTGTGTTTTTAGAATCTATATTATTTTCACATAAGGAAAGAGACATTATCATAATGATTTGAATTACTGTAGGACTGTGATTTTTTTACTTTTTAATTTTGTTTTATTGCTTAAAATATTACAAAGAGTAGTACATATGTACATATGTCTCCTTTTTTTGGATTGTAATTTCATATCTATCCAGAATTGATGCAATATAGGGTTGGCAAAATATGCAGTGAGTTTAGATATCCTAGATAACCAAACCAATAATTTATCTAAAATATTACTTGCTCTCAATTTTTTAATTCATGCAAAGCATATGAAAGTGTGTGTGTGCGTGTGTGTGTGTGTGTGTGTGTGTGTGTTCATCTGAATTCTCTTGATATTCTCAGAGATTTGCAAGTCAGCCTCAAGACTGTTATCCAGGTCTTAATCATTATGTCAGGAATAAGAAAAAAATATGAACAAGTAATCAGGTGAGAGATAGGGAGCCACCTAAGGCCAAAGCCAGGAGTCACTTACTGAGTACTCAGAGCTGAAGTCTACCACACAACCTAAGAGATAGTGGGATAAGAAGGCCCAAGGTCAGCTCAGCACAGCAATGCAGAAGATCGATACCTATTTCTCTGTGAAAATTTAAGAGTATAACTAATCTTGGGGTGATGAAAAAGTGGTCACAAGACGGGATGAATTATGTCTAGTAATGAAACCTTATGAGTTGATGCTTATTTTTGTGGTTATAGATTTTAATTATTCAACAAAAACAAAAGCTTTTTATTTCTTCTTGTTTTATTCATTGAATTTTTAAGCCTAAGGCATTATCCAAGTAAAAATCAAAGATTGGCTTCTCCACCTTAACAGTGGGCTGAGAAAGAAGTAAAAATGAGCTAGAAGCATCCATATACCTTAATTCAAAGGCAGAGATGGCTGTCTGCCACAATTTTAAGTAAACAGCTGTGTA
Source organism: Myotis davidii (assembly GCF_000327345.1). Classification (NCBI taxonomy): domain Eukaryota; kingdom Metazoa; phylum Chordata; class Mammalia; order Chiroptera; family Vespertilionidae; genus Myotis; species Myotis davidii. The sequence continues at coordinate 86,515 of NW_006282082.1, read as the reverse complement.
CTGCTTTGGGCTATTGCTGCTCCCTGGTGCTGGGTTTATGCAATTCAATCACCTACAAATGCTTTATAGATTTCCCTCCAAGTTTTGTTTTGTTTTCTATAGATTTTCACAAGTGCAGCACCTTAAGCATACATGGATTTTGCACATATTCATAGAGGGTCTGTTTCTATGAAATACTGCAAAGAATCAGAAGGTTTTAGAACTTTCTCATTGATGAGTCCTTGGCAGACTGATCAATTGACTGACCTTTAAATAAGAGGATGGAGGTCCAAGAAGTCAAACTATCTTGTCCATTTTTTTGTGTGTGAGCAATGGCCTCCTTATATCAGGGAAGAAATGACCCGTCACATCCCCAATGAGTCAGGCAATGGCCGAGGGGTGCAAAGATTATTTGGGTATTGGATAAACTGTACTTTTAGATGCTGGGGATAGATTCCTCGTTTGAGGAATCATGACCTATGAGGAGAAGCTGTGGACTATAATGTCTAATGTTGTGTGAATAAGACTGCTAAATAACAGCTAATGCTTTTGAATGCTTGTATTATTTAAATTTATCTTTGCAATATAGATTATTATTGTTTCCCTTTTTCAAGCTAAGAAACTGAACCTTCAAAATTTTAAATAACAGTTCCCTTACAGAGACATTTAGTAACAAAACCAGGTTTGTCAATTTGAGTTTGTCCAACTCCAAATCCAGCATTATTCCCCATTATACTGAAGTTATTCTTATGCACCACAAGAAGAATAAGGCCAAAGTTACTCTGATGTTTTAGAGGCGAGTTAGTTCTCCTTCCATGGCTTTCTGGCATCTGTTGGTGGTTGGATAAAGCATAGGAAACAAAGAAAGTTGGCAAAGACTTTCACACCAAGAACAAAAGGCCGTACCTTCAATGAGATGATTGTACCCTGAGTATTGCATGTGAATCTATATACTAAGCTATTGCTTCTGTCCTGAACAGCAATGACTACTGGGACTTTTTTTTTTTTTTTTTTTTTTACAATCTTCAGTATGTGGCTGTGCTGATGAATTAGTGTTGAAGTATTTCCAAAAACCATCTGTGATAGACTTATGCAATTTTTTTGTATGCAGCCAGTATCCAATCAATCAGTGAGTCCATGATGAATCATGAAACACATTTGTTGACAAAATCTTGTGTTCAGTGCAAATCAATCCAACTGTGCCACCACTGTTCCAATTGCCAACAATGAAATATTACTCTGAAACATGGAATTTATTGTTGGAAAGAGCCACTATCAATCTATTCTGCTGCCTTTCAGTAGGTGCATCTTGCTATTTAGCAAGCATATCCAAGTTTATTGATTCCAACTGTATATCCATCTTAGCCTTAAACTCATTTATACTGCCTACTCTGACTATATATGTACAATGCTGTTCCCAGTTCCAATATCTTTCTTAGAGAAGGAAACTTTTCTAAATTGAAATATAACCTTCACTTCTCCTTTCATGACACCCAGACCTATCCTTTTCATATATTTATTTTTTAAAAAAGAATATAAACTCAGATTCTGGTACTAGATCTTTTTATCAATTTAAACTTTGTAAAGGGAGAGATTTTAGCTAAAAGCATAAAAACATCATATGCTAAAAAAAAAAAAAGAGCTCTTACTATAAGAACTATTTGAATTCAGGGCTTGCCTTGATGACAATAATTAAATTGAGGAAGAACTAATCACTTGTATATTTTCAACTGAACCAAATAAATATTTTTCAAAAATAGTTGATTAGCTAGGAAAGTAAAAATATTCTCCTGTATGTGAGAAAACCGATTGTGGTTTTGCCTCCTTTGTAAAATATTAGTTCAATTAACAATCATATCTGACAAGGAGAGGAAGTGGATCAATGGTTGGTGCTCTATAACTAAGAATATTTGAGTACAATTTCAGGTGATAAAATGATATATATAACATGCATGAATATAACTCTCAAAAAGGGACTGTAAAAGAGTGCACAGAATGGAAATAATGCTAATAATAATTTCATTTTTTTGTAGAAGCTGCAGAAAGCATGAAAGATCTTATAGTGACTCCAGAGCACTATTTAGCACTCCACTGATTATTGTGGCAGATAATTGAGAAGCTTTTAAAATCATTTTGCTTCTGCTTTGCAGTTAATTTCACTAATTTTTGCTGACACTTTGTTTACAAAACCAATCCAGCATTAGAATATGTAAAATACTTGATGAGTTAGTTTTCTTGAGACTGACGAGGGCAGAGAAAATAATTTTCATGTTACTGTCTCTCAGAGCTGTAAGAGATTGGTCATGGAGACACAGCTTTGCCACACAGACTTACCTATTGATGAGAAATATTTTTTTACATTGCAAAATCTGCGTTGAGTGTTTTACAACTGGAGATTATATAAATAGCAGGCCAATATGAGAGATGTAACTAACGTGCTCCTTTGCATCTATAATAATGTCAACAATAAAAGTGAAGTGAAAAAAATTGTTGAATTTTGTTGAAGTCATAAATTTAACAAATATTAGTGAAATAATTTGAATTGAAATAGCTGATTTGGTACACAAAGAGCATGAAGAGTTATTTATATGTGATTATATTCACACAACTTCCAAATCCAGACTGGATTGTCCACCTGTGCTTCTTTACTGTATTTTCAGTTTTGAACAGAATTTTGCCATCACTTGAAATAAAGAACACCCTTATAAGAGCACATTCTTGTCTCCCAAGCAGCATCTATTAAAAATGTGCTAGTCCTGTCCTGGCAGGTGTGGCTCAGTTGGTTGAGCATTGTCCTGTGCACCAAAATGTCCCTGGTTCAATTCCTGGTCTAGGCACAGGCCCAGGTTTCAGGTTCAATCTCTGGTCAGGGTGCCTGTGGGAGGCAACCAATCAATGTCTCTCTCTCTCTCCCTCTTCCTCTCCCTTCCTCTCTTTCTGAAATCAATAAAAATATATATTTTTGTCTTCTTCCTCGTTAGTATAGTGGTGAGTATCCCCGCCTGTCAATAAAAATATATATTTTAAATGTGCTAGTCCTGCTGATTAGAACAAATATCTTGATCTTCTAGGTTGAAAATCTTGGAGTCTTCATTTAACATCCAACTTTATTGTCTATTTCTATTCGCTAAATCCACTTTCCACTCCTCAACATGTATTTTCTTCTATCCTAATTTGACAGCTGAATCCCTAAATATTCTTCATTGCTCAGCTCAAACTTTACTTATCCTGAGCTTTTTTGATGTTCTCCATGCCCATCTCTGTATGATGACTTTTCTTTGCTCTCCCGTAGTACCTTCAGCATACCTGGATCATAGTACTGTAGTCACTCTGGTATCCCAGCAATGGGTCTGTTAAAAAATTTTCTCAGAAGTGCTTGTTACATGATTAAATGTGTTAGCCTTGCCATTTTCCTACATTATAATATAAGTAAAAGCCTTATTGTCTTTAATATTTCCTATAGCACTGGGCACACAGTGGATGCTTACTGAATATTTGATTTTTTTAAAGGCCATAATTGTAATGATGCCTTTACTTAGATTCTAGACTTCTGTATATTAAGTGATGTGTGTTAAAATATAACTTAATAAAAAGACTAATTACAGTGTAAGAATAGATGTTTGGTAGCCAGTGTTTTTATTTTGTCAAGAGTATAGATTGGATAAATGACAGTGGGAAATTGATACAAGTGGTGAAGGAATTTTGACTATTGTTAGACAAAAATACTATCCCCTGCATTCTGTGGAAAACAACCTTTATATTGAATGACTGGATCTGCAATGATGGTCATGGTCATGGTGAAATTTTGTTTTGTTTTGTTTATGTTCACCTGTGGAAAGGAGAGGGGGAAGAGGGTGGGAGAGGAGAGAGAGAGAGAGAGAGAGAGAGAGAGAGAGAGAGAGAGAGAGAAGTGAGAGAGACATTGAGTGATTGTCTCCTGCACACCCTGGTGGTCAGAGGAGTGAACCCACAACCCAGGCACATGCCCTTGACCAGGAATTGAACCCATGACTCTTCTGTGCACTGGCAGACACTCTAATTCTTGAGCCACATCAGCCAGGGCTGTGGTGAAATTTTTAACAGATAGTGCATAGCATGCCAGAAGGCAGTTCATCCTGCACACCTTTAAACATCTGGCAAGGTATATATCCGCTGAATCACTCTTAAGAATACTGTGGATACAAATTTTCACAGTTCATTATCAGTATTATGGCTTTTGAGTAACAGCTCTGTGTATATTTTTCATCATTCAATCAAAGCCAATGAACATCTCAGACATTTTAAATCTTAGAACAAATGTGCTTGGTGTTGTCCAATGCAGGATGGTTCTACATGAAATTTTGTTTCCATTGCTTGTGTAGAAAGTGACTGCTCATGTTATGTTTATTAAACTGACATTGGTGAGATCCAGTCTAAGCAAAGCAGTGAACCACTGGAGAGGTAATGTTAGGTTTATTAAGATAGTCTGAAATGGCAGCCTGGAGGCTTATTGTTGAATAAGTACCATAAAAGTGTCAATTTAATGATGCGTGCTGTATTCCTTTATGTGAAAGGAAGTATTCAGGATAAAGTGATAAAAAGAAGTTATATTCTGTATCTCAGAGTTGACATTGGTGAACTTCATAAACAATGGATTAGCAAATGGTCATGAAATGAAATATTTCCCTACCTGTTATAACCAATAGGGAAATATTCCTTTTAACCTAAACAAAAACAAATGCAATGAAGGAATTAGCTTCCTCTGGCTCTTAAGAGGAATCACAGTCTTGTCGTTTACTATTGTGACGTGGAATTAATGTGTTAAGCTTGTACATTTTTATGATGGGCAGGATACCTCAGTAAGCTGTACATGTTTCTTAAGCCTCAGTGCATGGGGACAGGATGGCTTTTATAATCCTAATGGTGACATCACTTATTAAAGCAATTACAGAGTTTTATCAGACACACTTTTTTTTTTAGTTTCTGATATAAACATTTCTCTGGTTCCGGTTATATGATTTTTGCCTTTAAAGACACACATGAGTGCGCAAGTGTTTGTGTATATACACTCACATATATATTCACATTATATTTGTTCAAAAGGGAGAAATACCTGGAAACTAACTTATGAAGACCCACTGCCTTGTGCAGGGACTTCAGTGTTACATATATCGCCCACAAACACAAATGCACTGCATTACAGGGCACACAATGAATATATAATAACAATGCATTTTGCAATGAAAATAGTACATATATGGGCATCTTCAATTATGAATAAATTTCATGCTATGAAGAATACTCCCGCCCTAACCAGTTTGGCTCAGCGGATAGAGCATCGGCCTGCGGACTCAAGGGTCCCAGGTTCGATTCTGGTCAAGGGCATGTACCTGGGTTGCGGGCACATCCCCAGTAGGGGACGTGCAAGAGGCAGCTGATCGATGTTTCTCATTGATGTTTCTAACTCTCTATCCCTCTCCCCTCCTCTCTGTAAAAAATCAATAAAATACGTTTTTTTTTAAAAAAAAGAATAGTCCCACTTTCACATTTTCCTCAAAAGTATAGTCCAATAAAATATAGTTTAAAACACTTTCTAGGTAAATAAAACTTGACATCAGGACATCGTGTCAAGGTCTCTGGAAACAAGGTCAGTCTATAGTGTGAATATTGTCCTTGTTCTAAATTATCATAGTTTTGATTCATAGAACAATGATTATATACCAGTTTCTATGCTAGGTGCTTAATATGTGATATATAATTCAGTCCTTACCACACCCTGGTATTAGAAATGATTACTTCATTTAACAGATGAATAAACTGAGCAAAAGTTCAGGCTTTTAACTATTACACTATACTTCCCATTTTTTAGAAAATGTATTTGAATAATTTCTATTTCTGTGGGGTTTTTTTGTTTGTTTTTTAATTTTTTTTATTTATTTCAGAGAGGAAGGGAGAGGAAGAGAGAGATAGAAACATCAATGATGAGAAAGGATCACTGATTGGCTGTCTCCTGCAGGCCCCCCACTAGGGATCCAGCTCACAACCCAGGCATGTGCCCTGACCAGGAATCAAATCGTGACCTCCTGGTTCATAGGTTGAGCCATGCTGGCCAGGCTATTTCTGTGTTCTGATATGTTCTCATCTTAAGTAAACATTTTCAAATTATTGGAGAAAAAAATTAGGACTTTAATTTTTTCTTACTTCACTCTATTTTTATCCTATTTCTAAAGCCATGGTTTCTAGAGCCTATAGTTTCATGTACTTTCACAATAGGCTAATTCCACTGCCACTGTAGATAAATGAGTTGACCTTGTTGATGTTCTTTCCTGTTGCAAGGAATTGAAAGACCAGCTGAGAGCAATTACAAGCAATATTACTACCTTGGCAGGAGCTGTCAAGACTAACATTCCTGGTTGGATGCAGGATAAGTGTATGTTGCATGACAATCAGAGAAACAGGACATTTCATATCATTTTTAGAAATGAAAGGCATGAAATTCTAAAAGCTTTTGCTTTCATGAAATCTCAGTATAAATAAAATGTTTGTGTATGCATGCATATATGTATGTGTATATGTGTATAATCTTCTTAAATCCCAGAATAATGATATCCTTAAGCTCCAAGAGAATATAATAGATCCATTCATTCTAAGCTTAATATAATAAAATTCCATTTATCCAGAATCTAAAATAGTCAAATAGCCTGAATTTAATTTACAAGCATGTTGCTCAATTTCTGCTACTTAAAATATCTTTTAGATATTCAGTTATATTCTAAAATAAAAAAACAATGCCCATTTTAGTTATAAATATATTTTATAATATTAAAATTATCATGTTTATATATTTTCTATGAATTAATGGTATTTTAAAAACTCAGTTAAACAAGAGACTTAACCACATTTGATCCTTGAACAATATGCATTTGAATTTCACATTTCCATTTATATTCAGACTAGAGGCCCGTTGCACGAAGATTCATGTAATAGGCCTTCCTTCCCCTGGCTGCCGGCATCAGTTTTCCTCCAGCACCCGGGACCCAGGCCTTTGGTCCAGCTGCAAGGCTTGGCTTCTCTGCTCTGGCTGCAGCAGTGAGGCTTGGCTGCTCTGCTCCAGCTGCAGTAGAGAAGCCAAGCCTCTTCAGTCTTCAGTCTGTCTTCAGTCTTCGCTCCTCGCCTGCATATGCAAATTAACCGCCATATTTTTTGGGGTTAATTTGCATACTCATCCTGATTGGCTGGTGGGTGTAGCAGAGTGATACCAATTCACATGTTTCTCTTTTATTAGTGTAGATGTTTTTCAATAAATACACTCCCTATTTCTCTCTGAGTTACACATACATGGATTCTACCAACATGAATTGAAAACATTATTTTTGTTCTGCAGTAGAGAATCTGTGGGTGAGGAGAGTTAACTGTATGCATTGTTCTATACCATTTTATATGCAGGTGCTTGAGCATCTGTGGAATTTAGTATCCACAGGGGGCCTGAAACCAATCCTCCTCAGATACTGAGGGATGACTATAGTTAAGTTTTGAGGGGGTCAAAAATTATACTTGGATTTTTCAATTGTGCTCTTAACCCCGATGTTGTTCAAGCATCAACTATAATTATAATACTAAATTACTCTTTATTTTCTATAAATTCCATTTGTTAATTCCAAAGCAATAGATTTGCTTGATTTCTTTGAAACTGGCTTGTGTAATAAATCTCCAGAAAAAGAAATGAATTTTTGGCAATTGTCTGGTGAATTAGAATTCTCTATTGAATAAACAAATATAATAATGGCCATTAAAGCAAATTAATGTTTTATTTTTATATAAGTATATCATAGGTTGCAAAGTCCAATTTATCACCAAAAATAGGACAAAAGTACCTGAGAGTTTAGTGTTTTAGTCTGCATGGTAAGCTTGGGTCAGCAGGGCAATCTGCTGGGAGTTGCAGGTAGACTAATAGTTTCAGGTAGGCTAATATAAAAGTATGAGTTACTTGTGTCTTTATTCCCAATTAGGGAGTGGGGACATGTAAGTCTTTCCAAAGAGGTGCTTGGGCTCTTTCCTAATGGGATTTTCCCATGAAGGGGCTATACTGCATGGCCATAGCACATCTTTCAGACATATCATTGTGTGACCATTATGATGTGGAGGAATGCATGGTAACCTCAACGACTTTGGGAAAGGATATAAGTAGAAGTGAGTCACATTGTATAAATCTAATTAAAAAACAAAAATCCTACATAATAAAGAGGCAATATGCAAATTGACCATCACACTCTCACACAAGATGGCCTCCCCCATGTGGTCACTAGATGGCCACCACAAGATGGCTGGCAGGGGAGGGCAGTTGTGGGCGATCAGGCCAGAAAGGAAGGGCAGTTAGGGCTGACCAGGCCAGCAGGGGAAGGAATCTGGGGGAGGATCAGCCCTGAAGGGGAGGGCAGTTGGGGAGAACCAGGCCTGCAGGGGAGCAGTTAGGCATTGATCGGGCTGGCAGGGGAGTGGTTAGGGGGTGATCAGGCTGGCAGGCAGAAGCGATTAGGGGCAATCAGGCAGGCAGGCAGGCAGGTGAGCGGTTTGAAGCCAGCAGTCCCGGATTGTGAGAGGGATGATTGGTCCTAAACCAGCACTCGGACATCTCCTGAGGAGTCCCAGATTGGAGAGGGTGCAGGCTGGGCTGCACGACACCCCTCCCCAGTACACGAATTTTATACACCAGGCCTCTAGTAATAATAATATAAAGTTGTTTCCTTTAGAGTCACCTTTTTATTGGTGCTTCAGAAACATTGGTATTGCCCTCACCATAGAAGATATTCCTCACTTTCTTTTAAATGTCAGTAGACATCATACTTCTTGCCCAGCTAAACTCTTTTCTTTTATAGGGTAAATGACCATATTTTCTTTGACAAATCCTGATGTCTTTATTTTTAAACATCCACTTGGACTTCCTCTGAATTTTTTTTTAAATATATTTTATTGATTTTTTATAGAGAGGAAGGGAGAGAGATAGAAAGTTAGAAACATCAATGAGAGAGAGACATGGATCAGCTGCCTCCTGCACATCTCCTACTGGGGATGTGCCCGCAACCCATGTACATGCCCTTGACCGGAATCGAACCTGGGACCTTTCAGTCCGCAGGCTGACGCTTATATATTTGTGTTGATCTCAGAGAGGATGGCAGAGGGAGAGATAGAAGAATCCATGATGAGAGAGAATCATGGACTGGCTGCCTCCTGCAAGTCTCCCACTGAGGATCGAGCCCACAACCAAGGCATGTGCCCTTGACCAGAATTGAACATGGGACCTTTCAGTTCGTAGGCCGATGCTCTATCCACTGAGACAAACCAGCTAGGGCACAATTCTAATATATGATTTGATCAGATTATTGTAAACTGCATCACTTGATCCATAAACTATGTTTGTCCAAATAAACAGGAAATTTTATTAGTTATCTGGCCTCTATTATTCTGTGGCTGGTTCAAAGAGGAAAACTTAACAGAGATTATTTTAATCCCAATATTACAGCATCTTCTCCAGTTTCCATAAAAATTTTCTCTGTTCAATCACCTAACAAAAGGTAAAGGAAAGACTATCCACACACTTGTTTCTTCCTTTAACTTTCCACGGTTTATAGCAACATTGAAGATAACAGCTCTGGGAGTTAAAGATTACTGAAAATGTACCTGTTTTCAAACTCGGTCCTTATATAACTGAAACAAAAAAATAGCATAAATCTTCTTAAACAAATAATTGCATTAAAAGAGAAAAAAATGGGAAACATTTTATGCAGATGTCTAAGAAATCTACTGTATTCCACCTTGGGGTTAAGTAGATCTCTGGTTTTCAACCCTATGTACATAGTAGAACCATCTGAGCAGCTGTGATGAATGTAGAGGAAGGGGACTGGGAACTGGGGGTTGGGTGGCGGTGGGCAAAGGGTGGGAAAACAGGGGACATCTGTAATAGTATCAACAAGAAAAAATACACCTTTGTAAAATACAAAAAATAATGACTGTACTCTTTTAGAAATAATTAACAGCTTTATTGAGATGTAATTGTCATACAATAAATTGCACGTTTAAAATATACAATTTGCCAGTCTTAACATGTATTTACAATGGTGAAACCATCACCAAAATCAACATAAAGAATATATCTAACTTCCCCCTAAATTTTCCTAGTACCCTTTGTAATCCTTACCCCCCAACCTTCATAGGCACCCACTGACTTGCTTTCTGCCATTGCAGAATGTTTTGCATTTTCTAGTTTTAAATAAATGGAGTCATGTAATATTTACTTTTTCTCACTTTTTTCACTAATCATAATTACTTTGAGATTCATCTATTTTGTAAACTGCATTGACATGTATATATATACTAGAGGCCTAGTGCATGAAATTCGTGCATCAGTTGGGGTCTCTTGGCCTGGACTGCACCTTCTTGCAATCCGGGACCCCTAGGGGATGTAGCAATGCCGAAGAGGCAGGCAGCCAGGGAGGAACCAGAGCCAGGCTCTGCACTTGGCGCTCAGCACTGCTAACCACTCGCAGCTCCTGACCACTTGCTCCTTACTGCTCGCTCCTTAGCCTTGCTGTGGAGGTAGGAGAGGCTCCCGCTGCTGCTGCTGCGCTCACCAGCCATGAGCCCCGCTTCTGGCTGAGTGGTGCTCCTGCTGTGGGATCACACTGACCACCAGGGGGCAGCTCCTGTGTTGAACGTCTGCCGCTGGTGGTCAGTGTGCATCATAGTGACTGGTCATTCAGCTGTAATGGTTGCTTAGGCTTTTATATATGTAGATATATTCCACAGTTTGTTTATCCACTCACTAAACATCTGAGTTGTTTCTAGTTTTGGGGTTACAAATAAATATATTTCAATTTTTGTGTACAAGTATTTAGGTGAACACATGATTTTATTATTCTTGGATAAAAACCTAGGAGTGGAACCCAGGCTGTATGCTTGGTTGGTTGCAGTGTCATCCCATGCACTGAAATGTTGCTGGTTCAATTCCCAGTCAAGGCAAATGTCTGAGTTGGGAATTTCATTCTTAGTCGAGGAGTGTATGGAGAAGCAACTGGTTGGTGTTACTCTCTCATCTCTCTCTCTCTCTCTCTCTCTCTCTCTC
>NW_006282082.1:67290-74635 GCF_000327345.1 Myotis davidii | reverse complement strand
AGATGTGCACATTTTATTAGGATTTTCTTTAAAAATGAAAAAAATTTAAAATCTCAATTTATGTGTATAATTGTTAAATATTTATTAAATTGTTTGGATTGAATTACTTAATAAATGTAAAGGTTAACTATTCCTTTTTTCCTAGGAGGGGCTGTGACGAATACTGAGACACTGGGTGCTTTGAACCAAGAAAGCTTGGGAACTACAGCATTAGGTGAAAAAAATGAAATAAAAACTGTACAGACATCGTAATCAATCTTGCTCTTCTCTTTGTGTGTGTGTGTGTGTGTGTGAGAGAGAGAGAGAGAGGGAGAGAGAGAGAGAGATTTTTATATCTAGACTGTGTATTCTGTTATTAGGTATATAAATGTTTAGAATTTTTATGTTCTCTTTATGGATTGATGACTTCAACATTATGAAATTACCACCTTTATCTTCAGTAATATCCTTTTCTCTGAAATCTAGTTTGGTTGATTTTAATATAGCCACTTCAGTTTTCTTTCTATTATTGTTAGTATGGTATATCTTTTCTTACATTGTAGGGGTTGGAATTTGTCCTCCCTAAAGTGTAGGTTGAATTCCCAAACCCCAGAACGTCACAGTGTATGACCTTATTTGGAAATAGGCCCCTTACAAAGTAAAGGTGAGGTTCTTACAGTGAGACCTACTCTAATATAACCAGTCTCCCTATAAAAAAGAGAAATTTGGACACACAGATAGATATGCATAGAGGGAAAATAATGTGAAGACACAGTCAGGAGACAGAAGCAGAGATTGGTCTGGTGCAGCTGTAAGCCAAGGAATGCCAAGGACTACCAGTCGCCACAAGAAGCTAGGAAGAGGCAAGGAAAGACTTACCCCAGAGTTTAAGAGGAAGCATGGCCCTATTATCACCTTGTATACAGACTTCCAGTCTCCAGAACTATGAGATAATACATTGCTCTTGTTTAAGCCAACTGAATTTTGGTGCTTTTTTACAGCTGCTTCAGCAAACTAATATACATCCTGTTACTTTTAATATATGTGTATTCACATTTACAGTAGGTTCCAACTAGGTAGCATATAGTTAAGTTTTGCTTTATTTATCCAATATGAAAATCTCCGACTTTATTATGATCTCTGACTTTTAATTGGGGCATTTAGACCATTGAATTCAAGGAAATTATTGATATGTGTAGGGTTAAATCCATCCTGTTGATATTTGTTTTGTGTGTGTGTGTGTGGTTGTTTTTTTTTTTTTTTTTTGTCTCATGTGTCCTTTGTTCTTGTTTTCCTCTTTTTCTGGTTTATTTTTGAATTAATTTAATATTTTAATGATTCCACTTTTTATTTAGTTGGATTATTAGATATAACTCTTTGTTTTATTATTTTAGTGGTTATTTTAGGTTATATATTAGTCATTTCTTTTTACTAATTTTCTTTTTAATTTTTTTTATTTCAGAGTGGAGGGGAGAGAGAGAGAGAGTAGAAGCATCAATAATGAGAGAGAATTATTGATCGGCTGCCTCCTGCACACCCCACACTGGGGATGGAGCTTGCAACCTGGGCATGTGCCCTGGCCAGACATTGAACTGTGACCTTCTAGTTCATAGGTTGACACTAAACCACTGAGCCAAGCTGACTAGGCAGCCGTTTCTTTTTTAAACATCCACACTACAATGTTAGCTTGCCTGAGCATTGTATAACCAAAAAAAAGATATCAGTTGAATTTTAAGGCAATGTCATTATCTGTGTCAATGAAATCATTGCTTTGGCTTAAAATTGTTATTGTTGCTCAATGGTTGTAGGTAAGGGATACTACTTTATAAGTAGGCAATATTCCTATTAAGCAGTTGGTTTTGCTTCTATGGTGTAAAACAGTTAAATGGGCCTACTCCTTTATGTTGAGTGTGAGTCTGTATGTGTGTGTGTGTGTGTGTGTGTGTGTTTTCACATGGCCAGTAGGTGTGGCATGAACCAGGGGTACAGAGATGTTTATCTTTTAGATAGAGTTGTCAACTTTTTATTTTCCAAGTAATGATATTTAAAAATGTCATTTACTAACACAAATTTCACAAAGAAAGGATGTGTGAACACTGAAAACATACAAAGAATATTGCTTCAGAAAAAAATACATTTCTTTAAATTGAATACACCTAGCTTTATGTTGATAGTAATTGCATCTTCCTTAATTTCTCATTTTGCTCTGTATAAAATATAAATTCAAATATAATTATGTGGTCCTTGAACATGTCATGTAGAGGACAAATCATGTAATTGAGTTCAGTCTTCCATATTTTCAGAAATATATTTATTCAGCTTAGTGGGATTGCCTGGAAGCAAAAGTCTTATATTTCAGAGAGATTATCATTGTGTCCTTGAACATGTCCTTGGCAGAACCAGAGAAGTGGAATCATATTTTTCTCTCTGCTCATTGACAGTGTAGCCATCTCTCCATCTTCATTCAGCCCACTGCCTTGTGTGAAAGGCAGTAGTCCTTTATCTATATCAGCGGTTCTCAACCTGTGGGTCGCGACCCCTTTGGCAGTCGAACAACCCTTTCACAGGGGTCGCCTAAGACCATCCTGCATATCAGATATTTACATTACTATTCATAACAGTAGCAACATTACAGTTATGAGGTAGCAACAAAAATAATTTTATGGTTGGGTCACAACATGAGGAACTGTATTTAAAGGGCCAGAAGGTTGAGAACCACTGATCTACATGGTAAAGCTTCAAAGGCAATGGAGAGTCCTAAAGAGGGATGGGTGTGGCATACAGACAGTGGATGAGGGCCAATTAAAAAATAGAGTGAAAGGAATGAGACAGAGTATAAATTTGACTTAATTTTAATGTTGACTAGATTATGGTTTGCTTCTCATTCTGAAGTATGATTTAGAAGTAGTGGTTAACATTGAACTAGTCTGAGACTTGCACTGTTTAATAGAATTAAATGAAATGCAATGTACTTTGTGTCCTCAATATCTGCATTAATGATTTAAAACTTTTATAGTTTGAAGGGTGAAAAATGGTAAACCAGCTAGCTTTTCCATGTTCACGGTTGGTTGCCATGGCTAGGTTCAAAGCACTATTCCAAGGCACTTGAGAAAAACACTCAGAGTCTTTTGTTTGGGATAGACTAGCAGTTCTTAGAATCTGGGTGGGCGTGAGACACAAAAATCAAAAGCTTGTATACATGATTTCCAGACTCAAATGGAGATTTCTTCTTTTTTTTTCTAAAATATGAGCAACATTTAGCTTTTTAAAATATATAAGGTGGCAGGAGAACATTTAGCTTTATGTTGTAGAAGTCATTATTTTGTGGCCTTTCCAAAGAGCTACGCTTTTTCAGGCTTGCTGTGGCATTAAAATATATAACAAAGCAGTTAACGAATGTCAGGAAAATAAACTGTAGCGAACTAGAACAGTAGCAAAAATAAGTTCTGAGTTTTTAGCTGTCAAAAATACATAATGTCTGAAGCAGAATTTTGACAATTACCTTGGCAGCAGTCTGTTACATGTTTGTATAAACATTAATCTCCTGAAAAATTCAAAAATGGCATTTCCATATAGCAGTTTGGTAAATCACTAGAAAAAATTTATGCACATATGCCTGCACACTCACTTACATATACAAAAGAATCACCTTTGATCAGTTATTTTGACTTTGTGTTTGTATTTAATATATATTTTTGCAGTCTGGAAGAATTGATAGATAAATAGCACATTATTTTAAATTATGATATTAGGAATAAACATCAGTGACTGTTAAATTAGTCTGTGTTACTGTTATTTCTGAGGCATAAAGACAAGCCCATAGAGAAGTTAGAAAATATATAAGGATCACTGAAATTAAAGTCAGAAAAACAGATGCATCTAAAGGCAAAGCTAGCCAGTGGAATTTGCAGGATGTGTTATTTAGGACAAGAGTGGACTAGGGACAACAGCTTTGCATTGAACTTGAAATATTTCTTTTTGAGTAGGTCACTGCTTGGTATAACACTACTTCTATGTATGTGCTATTGAGCCACATTCTCATATTGCCTGAGGCAAGAAAGAGTCATTTAGTGCATTGAAGTGGGAATATGCCACTTTCCAATGGCCGGAAAGATTTCTGCACTGAGTGAAAACAGTTTAGTCTGCAAAACTACTCACACTATTAATACAGTGCTAAGTATTTTGGACATGAATTCCTTTGTTCTTAGCAATAACCTTTGAAAATGCAGTTGACCCTCATTATTTATGGTAGTTATGTACTATCCAGTCACTGCAAACACTGAATTAGTGAACACTCAACTACTGTGCCTTGGCAGAATATAGGGTTAGATTCCTGGTCACAAAACTTTCATCAACTGATCAATATCATAAAACAATAACCTTGCTTTATGTGATTTTCTGTTTAAAGGCAACTTATTTTATATATATAGTTGATTTATTAACCTGGAACTTTTGGCCAACAACCCTACAACTCACATATGAACAAAGCTTGTCTAACAGTATTTTCTCCCTAATTCTTACATCTTATGGACTTATTGTGCTTAGTAACACTAAATATCACTTCAGCACTATACCTGGGGACCATTTTACACACAGCAAAATCACCAACAAGAAAGCACACACATGTGAATAGTACGCCACTAATTAGGCCATGGAAAAGACACTTGTTTACATGATTAGAGATGAAACAAAAAGGCAGATAATCATCTCATTCACCTTTAGCTGAGTACATACACTTCAGGAGAATCAAAATTTTCGTCACATTTCACACAAATGACTAGAAAATCACCACAAGCCTTGATTTGGGGGTTATAAGTACATTTTAGAGAGTAGGTGAAATTTCAAATATAGAATCTGTAAATAAAGAGGATCAATTTTAGATACAAATGATTTTCATTAGGAAGCAAAGGCTCAGAGAGGATTAATAACTTGCTTATGGTCCACAGCTAGTGGATGATATATCTGAAATATTCAATTCCAAGTTTAACTCCAAAGTCTGCTCTTAAACACCTAATACCAATTATTCATGTCAGTCAAAGATCAATATAGCAGTAGTGTGAATTGAAGGGCTTCCAGAGATTGCTTCTTGAACTGTGTGTGGGATATAGTTAACATGCTTGCAAACTTCTTCATGGATTTCGTTATTACCAGAACTAGATTTTGTGACATTATAGGGAGAGTATATTAGTGATTGTCAGAACATAGAGCATGAGAGTAATAAGTAGTATGGTAGAAAATGGTGGACAGAAGGGTAAATCTTTGGTCACATGTATCTAGGAGTGGTTAGCAATCTTGAAGCCACATTAAGGATTACTATTTAAAAATATTCATATCTAAGCTTTACTCCTGGAAATACTTATTTAGTTAATTTGGGGTGAAATCCATGACCTTTGCCTTCCCAAAGTACCACAAAACCCAGAGTTGATCTAGATTGGTTTAGGTCTTTGGTTGTCTATAAGAATATCTGAGTGCAATACTTGTACCATTCAATGGTGATCTTTGTCATATCCCAAGCCATTTTCTCTTTGATGTCTCTGATTTACTTCTGTGATTACTCCCATAAAACTTTAGTTTTATGTGACTTTCCTTATGATTTGGGATAATCTGGAGGGACTATTTAGTATTCTTCTTATTCGTATGGCTATTTAAACTTTTGTTTTTGTGTCCATCAGCCCTGAATTGTGCACTAAGGCACCAAAGAGCACAGCAGAAAACTTATAGTAGTGCTGCAGAACATTTTAAATTTTTAAGAGAAACACAGCAAAAACCCAACATCAATCTCATACTGTGTGAGCTACCTGCTTGAAATAGTTCACCATTTCAACTTTAGATCATACTACATTCCTTTCTATGATGTCATATCTTGAGAAAAGGAGGTGTTGGGGAGGTGGGGATGAGCAAAGGGGGAGTAAATGGGGTCAGAAAGAGTTTGCTTAGGGCACTTGATGCAGTGTGAAGATGATGTTTTATTGAGTTTTACACTTGAAACATATACCCCAATAAATTCAATTAAAAAACTAATAAAAGCCCTAGCTGGTTTGGCTCAGTGTCAGCCTGTGGACTGAAGGGTCCTGGGTTTGATTCCAGTTAAGGGCACATGCCTGGGTTGTGGGCTCGATCTCCAGTGGGGAGCGTGCAGGAGGCAGCTGATCGATGATTCTCTCTCATCATTGATGTTTCTTTCTCTCTCTCCCTCTCTTTTCCTCTCTGAAATCAATAAAAAAAAATATAAAAAATAGAGGGAGAATAAATAGATCCAGAGATAGAGAAGCATAGAGTAGACCATCAAACCTCAGAGGGAAGCCAGGGGAGGGTTGGCGTGGGAGCGGGGGGTAAGAGATCAACCAAAGGACTTGTATGCATGCATATAAGTATAGCCAATGGACACAGACACTAGGGGGGTGAGGGCATGTGCTGGGCGGTGGGAGTGGCTGGGGAGAGGTCAGTGGGGGAAAAAGGAGACATGTAATACTTTAAACAGTAAAGAATTTTTAAAAAAGATTCATATAAAATAAAGTTGGCCATTTTATCCATTTTAAAGTGTAAAATTCAGTGGTGTTCAAAATATTTGCAATGCTGAGAAACCATTACCACTTTCTAATTCTGGAACATTTCCTTCACCCCAGAAAAGAAACCCTCTACCTCCAAGTTTTCCTTCCACCATCCCTGGCAACCACTAATCTACTTTGTGTCACTATGCATTTGCCTGTTCTGGACATTTTATATAAATGAAATCATACAATTAAAAAAATAAATAAAGGAAGAAATTATTTTAAAAAACTAATAAAAAAGAGGAATTATTAACTTATATTTAAAAAAAGCCAAGTCTTAAGTGGTTGCTCTGATAAGTAGCAAGAACTATACACAAGTCAATGTGGAACAGAAAATTAAAGTGATGGTGATCAATTCCATTTCAAGATTTGAGCAGTTGTACCGTGGGCAATAGGCACATGCATCTCATTACTACATAATTTTAGTTACTTCAGAATTAAATAATAATATTATCTTTTATTTTAACTTATGTATATTGTTATGGCCAGTAAGTGTAGGATAAAAATACTAAATCCTTAACATAACTCATCTACACTAATAAAAGAGAAAAATGGTAATTGGCATACGACGCTACCCTTTTCATTGTCTAATCAGGGCTATATGCAAATTAACTGCCAACTAAGATGGCAGTTAACTGACAAAAAAGATGGCGGCTAATTTGCATATTGCAGGCAGGATGGTACAGCGCTATCCAAGAGCGGGTTGGGGGTGTGAGTGCCAGCAGTCGCCCGAGACCCGATCCCGCCGGCAGACCCAGACACGGGCCTGCAGGGCGACTGCGGCATCCGCTGCACTCACGCCCCCAAACTGGCCC
>NW_006282082.1:61272-67057 GCF_000327345.1 Myotis davidii | reverse complement strand
CAGGGGGGGAGCCGGCGATGGTGGGAGCTGGGGGTCCTCTGCCCAGGCCTAATGCCTTGGCCAGAGGCATTAGGCCTGGGTAGGGGCGGAGCCGGCAATCGCAGGGAGCAGGGGTGGAGTCAGCGATTATGGGAATCTGGGGTCCCCTGCCCAGGCCTAACGTCTCAGCCAGAGGTGTTAGGCCTGGGCAGGGGCAGAGCGGGAGATCGCTGGGAGCTGGGAGTCCCCCGCCCAGGCCTAATGCCTTGGCCAGAGGCGTTAGGCCTGGGCAGGGGCAGAGCCTGCAACTGCGGGGAGCTGGGGGTCCCCTGCCCAGGCCTGACACCTCTGCCGGAGGCCTCAGGCCTGGTCAAGGGGCCGATCCTGCGATTGGAGGGCGATGGGGGTCAACGCCTGAGGGCTCCCAGTATGTGAGAGGGGCAGTCTGGGCTGAGGGACACTACCCCCCCTCACACCCAGTGCACGAATTTCGTGCACCGGGCCCCTAGTTGTATTATAATATATTACTAGAGGCCTCGTGCATGGATTCATACACTGGTGGGGTACCTCAGCCTGCCATGTACCCTCTCACAATCTGGGGCCCCTCGGGGGATGTTGGACTGCCAGTTTTGACCCGATCCCCACAGTAGTGCGTAGTAGAGAGCAGGGGAAGAGCCTGAGCCCAGGCCAGGCGTGGCACTGCTCCTGCTCATCCCAACCTGGCTGCACCTGCTGACCCCGCTGCTTGGTTGCGCTGCCTTAAAGGCAGTAGAGGCTGATGCTACCACAGCTGCACTTGCTAGACTTGAGCCTGGTGTCTGGCATCCATCGGTCAGCTGAGTGGCGCTCCCACTGTGGAAGCACACTGACCACCAGGGAGCAACTCCTGCATTGAGCGTCTACCCCCTGGTGGTCAATGCATGTCACAGTGACCAGTCAACCGGTTGTTTGGTCATTTGGTCATTTGGTCGCTTGGGCTTTTATATATATATGTAGACAAATTATAATTCATGATATTATGTATGTTTACTTAATAAGCATAATTACTAGACATTTATTTTGGCCTAAAAGAGTTATCAAAAATTACTGTGCTACTAAGGGCAGAATGAACCAAGAAGTTTTGGAACTTCTTAGAATATACTAAAGGTTCCTTTTCTCATTTGGGCCAATTAGTTTCTAAGGGAAAATATTGAATAAACCCAGACTATATCATTGAACTCCATTTTTCTCACAAATATGTCTTATTAGGAACAAAAGGAACAAAAGAAATTGTGAATGTTCTAGTAACTCATCAACACTATTGGAAGTTCAACTAATTGAAAATGAACTAGAGAATTGGTACCTGGATAAATGAAGGTAAAGTCAGGGAGAAGCTATTTTTCCCATAAGTCACAACAGTATCCAAATCCTTCCTTAGTAGCTACATATCCTATCATGGCAGTTTTAACTTACCGGAGCTGAGGAATCATATATTTTATGATGAAGTATTTAAAATATCATAAAACTACTGAGAATAAAATACCTACAGCCCACAAATAATTGCTATGTGGGTGTTGTTGTTTTTTTATTCAGATTACTGACATTTTCTTGAATAATTCCTTTAGGAAATTCAATAGACATTTTTGAAATTTTAAGCAGGTAATGTTAGACCATTTACTATTTATAGAACATTGAAGCTTTTGACACTTCTCAACCTTTAGATTATCCTGAAACTAGGATGACATCCAGTATTTTCTGGGCAACTATTAACTTTCACTAGAGGCTTTAACTTTTGTTTATTTAGTTATATATTTTAGAGCAAGACATCAAGAAAAACTAGGGTAGTTGTGTTTCTACTTGATTACTATTTTCTTAAATAGAAGTTAACATTATTGTTGTATCATTTTGCAGAATGCAGCTTCTAAAACAGCTTCCATTGTCTCCACCTGCTGGTATTCAGGCCCCTGTGTAATCCCTTCACCTTGAATGTGGACTGGGCCTTATGACTTGCTTCTAATAAATAGAGTATGGCAAACGTGATGAGACGTTACTTTCAAGAATGGTTAAAAATAATTCTAGTTTCTTTTCCTCTTGCTGTCCCTTACTGACCTATCACTACTTGCTCTGATGAAACCACCTGCCATCTTTTGAGCTGCCCTATGGAGAGACCCATATGTCCAGGAATTGAGAAAGGCCTTTAGCCAACTGCCAGAAATGAACTTGGACCCTCAGTCTAGCAACTGCAGAAAAACTGAATTCTGCCAACAACCATGTGAGTAAACTAGGCATCAGACCCTTCCCAACCCACCCCAGTCCAGCCTTGAAAGACATTAGCCTCTGCCCACGTTACACTCTGACTGAGAGCCAGAGGACCCAGCTATGCAACCTGAGTTCCCGACCCACAGAAAGATACCAAATATTTGTTGTTTTAAGCCACTACATTTTGGAGCAGTTATTTAAAAAAAAAAAAAAAAACAGCAAGAGGTAACTAATATGTAGTTCTATGACAATGTAGAACAAAATGTGAATTTTAGATTTTAATAAGACAAGGAAGAAGTCAATTTAAATTGTTGGACAGTTCCACAGAACTAAGCATATTGTTATCAATAAATTTTGTAGACTCCTAAACCACCTCCAAGTTTCTTTTGAACAGTTGTCAGTGTTTGAAACATTTATTAAGTGGGCATGAAAATTTTATAAAGTGGGTATTTGTAAAAGGAATGCCTAATGTTTTCGTTTCTCAAAGGTCAGTGCAATTTTTTAACTTTCTTTTTATTGTTGACGCTATTACAGATGTTCCCATTTCCTCCTCTTTTGATGTGAGATTAAAAACTAAGGGCCTTTCTTAGGATTTATTGCTATGGGAGCCTGAACAAAATAAATATTTAACACTAAAAAAGAGAAGGGCTTGATGAACATTTTTACTTTTCAAATTAAACATATTACTTTTGACACATTAATATATTTGATAATTTCATAGTTCTTGTGCACCTAAAGAATTACTAAATTTATATTTCCTTAATAAATTGTATTTATATCATCACCCAATAAAAGAGAAAAGTTTTTTATTTTATCTTAATCTAATATGATACATAGCTGTTAAAGGCAACATTGTATGTGCTTTGACCCTTTGCAAATGTGACATCACCAATATGATCCCTTTATATTTATATTCTGATGAGAAAAATATTTGTTTTTAATCACTTTCTTATCATAATAAGCAATATGAAATATAAAATACACTTATCCCAAAGAAACCCAGTACATAAAATATTTTTAAAAGTTCAAGATAAAGGGAAATGTATAAAAAGCTTCAGCTACTGTTGTAGCTATTGTTTTGCCTATCCTTTTGAAAAGAGCTGTTAATAAGAGGTAAACTGTATGGAATTGCATTTCACCGTTTTTCATGCTCCCTTTTCACCTATAAGAGAGATAAAAATAAAAAAGGGAAATGACTAGAAGTGGGGAAACGAGGAGGAAGATTATGAAGGATTGATAGTTATTAATTTGAATAATGCTATCTTGAATAATCAGGAATTTACTGAGCTTGGATTGAACCACTTTTTGCACTTACAGTACAATCATTAGACATCATTTATATCAGAGATTGTACTCGAATGCTTTTAAAGCAATTTTCAATCCAGCCAACCATTGTCATTTCCCTGAACTAACCATGAATGCTATTGAAGTCCATTTGAAAGCATTTCTTAAAAGCCTGGCTGTTTGCTGCTCTGTTATATATAATCTGAACTTGGCAACCATTCCCTATATATCATTAATATACTACATCTTAAAAAGAAAAAGCATGACTATGCCTTACCCTATTTCTTTTTCTCCATTTCAAATCTCATTTACTCTGTGACACCCTAATATGAGGATCAGAAACTATGAGACATGGGAAGAGACTTTTTGTATAGATTAATCAATTTGAGCTCAAGTCCACAGCTGCAATAAGGTAGGACTTCTTCAAGAAAGTCTGGCTCATTAAAAAACCATTCAAAGGGCTGGCACCTATAACATTCTTGTTCAATTGTGAGCACATGAAAGAAGGCTATGACAATACTACTTGGAGAATTTCCCTTAGTTAGAAAAAAAAGTTTCAGAATTTTGACATTGGCATTGTATTGCAGAAGTTTCTTAGCATTTCCCTGAATTTTTCTTCAGTGTCTTACCATTTACCTTACCTTTGGGAATTCATGTCAGTTGATTCAATATCCTTGTATCAGGCAAAAATTGAAACGTTCTCTGAGGCTACAAATAATCAGCCACATGAATTCAATATAGTGGTGCAGACAAAGATGTGGAGGAGGATTGATGTTGGGTAGATTATTTATCTAATACCATATGTTTAATAGATCACTTAATTCCACTCCAATCCCTAACTCCTTCCCTGCAACCACACAGATAAGCATACAAAATGAAATACCTGATTTCACCATCTATTACAAAAAGGAATATTCACATAGATGTGGCAGTAAAGTTCCTTTTCCTTGTACCAGAAACTAGATTTGCAATCTCATAGTGCACTGTTTTTCAACCTTCTTTTTAAATGATGTTTCCCCTTGAGGATATATTTACACATTTTATAACTATCACCTCCATGATATGTAATACCACAAATGTACTGTATATCTGTACATGTCTTGTGGCCACAGAGAGGTTCACAAACCATTGTTATATGAAATATTTTTTGGTCCCCAAGAACAAATATCTGTCCCCTTGAGGGAAATATCATCCCTGTTGAGAATGCACAGTAAAGTGGCCTTCACATATCAAGCAGTGTGATAGACCCTTGTACCCTATTGTTACAGACATCTTGACCCTGATATGGGCTTAAAATTTCTGTAGAAAATCTTGGTTTCCATTCTGTTCTTTTCTAATATCATTAAACCTTCCCTTACCAACTCAAAGCATCACCCAAACCACTATCAATATGCCTGACTCTAGGGTTCATGTACTAGTACTCATCATGAGTGTAAATTCAAACATGCTGGGTACTTGAAATTGCTTATATTGGAGGCAGTAAATATTTTAAAATAAATACACTTTTTGGAAAGTGTGGATAAACAACTATATTTTTTAAAATATTAATCTATGATATCATATAACTGCTTATGTTGAGTTCATTATATATGAGTGTGAAGGATTGTTGTCTTTATGCCCTCTGTTCACAAATGCATTTTAGAATACTACAAAGTAAAAAAACCCCATATAATAACCAATCAGAATATTTCATATTTGTTTTCCAGTATGGACAAGGCTTTGTTTTTCTTTCTCTGTTGAGTCAAAGTAGTTTAAAAGGTTATAAAATAATATTCATGTCCAATATCCATTATGTTATCCTATCTAATAATAGAGAAAAATGGTAATTAACCATAACTGCGCTACCCTTCCCATTGGCTAATCAGCGAGATATGCAAATTAACCCAACCAACATGGCATCCGGCAGCCATGTAGCTGAAGCAAGCAGGAGGCTTGCTTGCACCAGTGATGGAGGAAGCCAAGGTTCCCTGCCTGCCGTGGCCCGGCTCTGAGATCCGAAAGAAACAAAGTTTCAATTATAGAAGCTAAACAAACCCCAGATAGCTGCTTTCAGCAGGCCGTGGCCTCAGAGCTGGAGTGAACAGAAGCCCGGCTCTCAGCTCCAGTGACGGCAACAAAGTTTCAATTATAGAAGGTAAATAAATCCCATTCCTCTCTGATCGCTATGGCTAGCACTTCCAGTACTATGTCGAACAGGAGTGGTGAAAGTGTTTTATTCCTGTTCTTAGGGGAAATGGTTTTAGTTTTGCCTATTGAGTATGATGTTCGCTTTAGGTTTGTCATG
>NW_006282082.1:59302-61222 GCF_000327345.1 Myotis davidii | reverse complement strand
GGGGCCCCAGTCTACTTGGCCATTGGCGCTGTGGCAGATAGCTTGGGCCTCCCTCTGCTGGGGCAATCCATCACAGAGCCCAGCTGGGTAGGCAGGGCCTACCTCTTTGGTGTGATCAATTGTGGGGCTCCCGGACTGTGAGAGAGCACAGGCCAGGCTGAGGGGTCCCCCTCTCCCCCAGTGCACAAATTTTTGTGCTCCGGGCCTCTAGTTTTATATATGATACATGATCAGAAAGCAATACTTGAAACCAAGTAGAATTCATGCATGTAATGGTTTTCCAGAGTGCTATGGCAAGGATGTGGAAAAAAGGGAACCCTTGTGCACTGTTGGTGGAAAAGCAGACTACTGCAGTCACTGTAGAAAGAAGTATGGAGTTACCTCAAAAAATTAAAAAGAGAACTTCCTTATGACCCAACAATTCCACTGCTGGGAATGTATCCAAAGAAACCTGAAACACTAATTCAAAAGAGTATATGCACCCCTATATTCATAGCAGTATTATTTACAATGGCCAAGATTTGGAAGCAGCCCAAGTGTCCATCAGTAGATGAGTGGATAAAAAATCTGTGATACATTTACACAAAGGGATGCTATTTGTCCATAAAAAATAAGGAAAATGTACCTTTGTGACAGCATAAAGGAACCTGGATAGTGTAATGCTAAGTGAAATAAACCATTCAGAAAGAAAGTACCATATGATTTCACTCAGTGAAATCTGATGAACAAATGTATTAACAAACAAAATAGAGACAGACTCATAAATAGAGGGCAGACTGACAACTATCGGGAGTAGCTGGGTAAGGCATGGGGTGGAGGGATTGAGCAAAAGGGAAAAAATAGAAAGAACTCATGGACATGGACAACAGTGTGGTGATTCCTGGGGTTAGCAGGTTGGGTGATGAATGGTGATGGATAGAGACTTCACTTGGGATGGTAAACACAAATTACAGTGTACCGATGATGTGTTGCAGAAGTGTGCACTTAAAACGTATAATTTTGTCACCAGTGTCAGCCTAATAAGTTCAATAAAAAGGAAAAAAATCATTATTATAAAGCTAAAGTTATCAAACCTGCTTTATCTGTTGTTAATCTAACAACTACAGTATTTTGGTTACTATTGGAATGGTCTATCTATCTCCCTCCATTTACTTTTATAAAATTTACTAGTAGAAATTCATGCACAGTGAAAGGGATTTAATTAGAGGAACGTAATTTGAACTCACTATCTAATATCAATAATATGTGAGCATGAGGCAGTCTGCGTTTTTGAAATTCAATGACATGAATTTTAGCTATTACTTTGCCAAATAAATGGAATTTACATATATCATTTAAAAGAGCACTCATCTTAATATTAAAAACTCTGGCTACCAACTCAGGTCTGTTTGCAACTTTTTGCCAACATTGTAAATTGTTTGCAATATCTGCCCATTTGGGGTTGCATGTCATGGTTATGAATAAATTGGGCTTGCCATACTTCGTTACAATTGCCATAGTATCCTGATATCGCTGCTGCATATTTCTGGGATTACCCTCGGAAGATGACGGAAGTATTATCATTTTACCAATCAGCACATTGTCATTTTCAGATCTAAATTTGAGATAATCCATCAAACAACTATATTTTTCAACTCTCAATTTAGATTGGTTTGCTTTGATGAAATTTATCTGATGGGCCTCCATTTTTTAATATGAATCCACGATAAACTGTTGAGTTAATTTTCCTGCATTTAAAATAGGATTGAACGTGTCCTGCACAGAGAGATGAAATCCATAATACTGCATTTGTGTGACTTGTGTCCTTACATTTTGTCTAGTATTATTGTCGATTACACTGTTGTCTCTGAGTCTTAATGCAATATCTGTTCCCCAGCCTTTTTCACCATGTGGAAAAAGAATAAGACATGTCATTGCATC
>NW_006282082.1:57794-58489 GCF_000327345.1 Myotis davidii | reverse complement strand
TTGCAAGATCAGATGCACGCTGTTCTGCAGACACTTTGTGTCAATAACGCCAGCATCTTTTGGCTGCAGAGCTACATTGTATCAACAGTTGTTCTTTAGACATAGTCCCACCTCTCTACTGTCCCGGTCTGAGATGCAGGTGAATGAGAGTCCTCGCTGTCAGGCCACTGAGAGCTGTCTGCCCAATGGCTGATTCTGGCTGATTCTGTGGGGGTGGGACTTCCTCCACCCTGCTGTCAGTTTCCACAGCTATAATGAGGAATCTGGGGTGACAGAGGGAGCCACACCCTCCAAGCCGCCCTCTCTCTTGCCTGCTCTATGTCCAGTGGTCTCCTGCTCTGCCAAGTCCTCCAAACCTCCTGCGCTCCGCCGGCAAGGTCCTGGGAACTCACTTGAGTGGCTATGGCCTTGCCTCCTGGGGCTGGAGAAGGTCCTGGGAGCCCACTGCTGAGGGCACTGTCACCTGCTGGGGTGCCTGACACCTGCATATGCAAATTAACCATAATCTTTGTTGGGTTAATTTGCATAGTCACTCTTATGGGCTTGTGAGCATGGCTTGTGGGCGTGGCTTGTGGGCGTGGTTTGAGTGTAGTGGAGGGAAGGCAAATTTGTGTGTTTCTCTTTTATTATATAAGACTAGAGGCCCGGTGCACAAAAATTTGTGCACTCGGGGGGGAGGGGGGGGCCTCAGCCCA
>NW_006282082.1:53887-56938 GCF_000327345.1 Myotis davidii | reverse complement strand
CGTCACTGAAGCAAGCAAGCCTCATGTTAGTTTCAAGCTGCCTGGCTGCCGGCCGCCATCTTTGCTGTCAGTTAATTTGCATGTCTTGCTGATTAGCCAATGGGAAGGGTAGCAGTCGTACGCCAATTACCATGTTTCTCTTTTATTAGTGTAGATTTTATTGTTGAGAATATTACTGATATCCCCCATTTCCTCCATCCATCTCTTCCAAGCCAGGGCTTCACCTGTCTCTTGTCTGTGTCCATGGGCTATGCATATATGCTTATAAGTTCTTTGGTTAACCTCTTCCCACCCTCCTTCCTGCCTTTGTTCTAAGATCTGTCTGTCTGTTTCATGTTTCCATGTCTGTGGTCTTATCTTGCTAGTCAATTTATTTTGTTCCTTAGATTCCACATATGTGAGATCATGTGATATTTGTCTTTCTCTGACTGGCTTATTTCACTTAGTGTAATATTCTCCAGGTCCCTCCATGCTGTCTCAAAGGATAAGAGAGCCTTCTCTCTTATAGCTGCATAGTGTTCCATTGTGTAAGTGTATCACAGCTTTTCTGTCCACTAATCTACTGATGGGCACTTGCCTGTTTCCAGATATTAGCTATTGTAAACAATGTTGCTATGAACATAGGGGTGCATATATTCTTTCTGATTGGTGTTTTTGGATTGTTAGGATATATTTCTAGAAGTGGGATCACTGGGTAAAATGGCAGTATGTGTCTTAAATTTAAAGTAAGTTTCTTGCCCAGCTTGTGTTGTTCAGTGGTTGAGCATCAACGTATAGACTAAGAGGTCAAGGTTCAATTCCCTGTCAGGGCACATGCCCAGGTTGTGGGCTTGATCCCCAGTAGGGGGAGTGCAGGAGGCAGCAGATCAATGATTCTCTCTCATCATTGATGTTTCTATCTCTCTCTCTCCCTCTTCCTTTCTCTGTGAAATCAATAAAAATATATCTTTAAAAAAATAAGTGGGCTTCTTATAGATAGCATATAATTGGGACTTTTGTTTTTATCCAAACTAACTCTGATTTTTATTTGGGGTGTTTGATCATTTTTACTTAATGAAATTATTGATATGGTTGGGTTTAGAGATCTCTTCTCTTCTTACTACTAGTTTCCTACTAGTTACATTTCCTAGACAAAGGAAATGTAACTGTAACTTTTTTCTAGTTTTCTGTTCCCTCTTCTTCTTTTTACCTATATCCTATTTAAATTGAATATTTTTATGATTCAATTTTCCCTTAGTTTGGCTTATTAGACATAATTATTTGTTTTCTTATTTTAGCATTTTTCTGTAGATTTTATAGTATATATTTTTAACTTATCACAATTTAACTCTAAGTGATATTACATGATTTCAAGTATATTGTTATACTATTTTTGTCACACATTATACTTTTGTCTAGGTTATAAATCTTATTTACATTGCTGTAATTTTTGTTTAAAGAGTGCAATACCTCTTGAATAGTTTAACAATTAAAAAAATCAGACTTGCATAGGCACTTATGTATTTAACATTTCTGGTGCTCTTCATGTTTCTGTGTAGATCTATATTTTCCTGTGTTATTATATTCCCTCGGCACAAAGGCCTTCCTTTTACTTTGATGGTAATATGGGTCTGCTGATGATGAATTCATTGACCTTTTCTATGTCTGAAAAAGTCATTATTTTACTTTTATTTCTGAAAGGTATTTTCTTTGGGTGCATCATTGTATGCTGACGGTATGTTTGTTTCAATGTTTTAATGATCTTGCTGCCATATCATTTTATTTTTTTAAAAAAATAAACTTTCCATAACCCTTCTCTTCTCCTCCTCTATGTAATGTCTTTCTTGTTAGTAACTGCTTTGAAGATTTTCTTTCTACCACTATTTAATATATATATATTTTTTCAGAGAGGAAGGGAGAGGGAGAGAGAGAGATAGAAACATCAATGATGAGTGAGAGTCATTGATCTGTTGCCTCCTGCACTTCCTCCACTAGGGATTGAGCCCCCAACCTGGGCATGTGCCCTGACTGGGAATCAAACTGTGACCTCCTGTTATATAGGTCCATGTTCCACCATTGAGCCATGACAACTAGACTTTTTACCATTATTTTTGATCAGTATAATTATTTTTTGCCTTGGTGTAGTTTTCTTTGTTGTTTTGTGTGTGTGTGTTTGTTTGTGGTTCACTGAACCTGGATTTTAGGATTTATGGTTGTTATGGGTTGAATTATATTCCCCAAAGTCATGTGTTGGAAACCCAGTCATTGGTCCCCCAGAACGTATTTGAAGATAGGTCCTTTAGAGAGGTGAGTAAGTTAAAATGAGATTGTTAGAGTGGGCCTTAATCCAATCTGAATGATGTCCTTATAAGAAGAGGAAATTTGGAGACAGGGACAAACACCAGGGATGTGTGCCTGCAGAAGAAAGTCTGTAGGCCAAGGAAAGAGGCCTCAGGTGAAACCAAGACTGGTCTTGGGCTTCTAGAATCCATAATTGTGAAAAAATAAATTCTTGTTGTTTAAACCACCCTGTTTGTAGGGTTCTGTTGTGAAAGCTTATAATGATGTCCATTTGACTGATAATGGAGTGGCCAGATTAAACTTTATTTCTGGGTATATCTGTCAGAGTGTTTGTGGATGAGATTAGCTGTTGAACTGGTATACTTAGCCAAATAGATTGCATTCCCCAATGTGATCGGACATCATCCAATCCATTGAGGTCTGGTCAGAATAGAATAAAAAATAGACAAAGGAAATTCACCCTTTCTTTTCCTGCCTCACTGCATGAACTGTAACTTCTAATTTGATCTTTTGCTGCCTTTTAACTGGTATTAATAGCACAGGTTCTCTTAATTCTAAGACCTTCAGACTCAGATTGAATTACACTATAAGACTGCCTGGATCTCCAGTTTGTATGCAACAGATCTTGGCACTTCTCAGCCTCAATAATTGTGTAATATGCTTCATCATTATACTAGAGGCCCGGTGCACAAAAATTTGTGCACTCGGGGGGGAAGGGGGGGCCCTCAGCCCAGCCTGTGCCCTCTCGCAGTCTGGGAACCCTCTGGCTCA
>NW_006282082.1:36072-53327 GCF_000327345.1 Myotis davidii | reverse complement strand
CTAGCGGGTGACGGAAGCTCCCATCCTCTCCTTTTTTCTTTTTTTTTAGTTTTTATTCTGGGTCAGCTTTAGCTCTGAGGCTTGGCTCCAGCTCTGAGGCCTCCACTGCTGAAAGTAGGTATCTGGTTTGTTTCGATTCTATAATCGAAACTCTATCAACTCCAGCTCTGAGATCCCTGCTTGCTGAAAGCTGGTTTCGGGGTTTTGTTTAGCTTCTATTTTTGTTACAATGTTCAAACTGCAGGCTCAGAGGCCTGCAGAGGCAGGGGGGAAATGTTGGAGTCCTAGGTCACTGAGGCAAGCAAGCCTCATGTTAGTTTCAAGCTGCCTGGCTGCCAGCCGCCATCTTGGCTGACAGTTAATTTGCATATCTTGATGATTAGCCAATGAAAAGGGTAGTGGTCGTACGCCAATTACCATGTTTCTCTTTTATTAGTGTAGATTGCTATTGGCCTTAGGAGCAGAAAGATATGGCCTGAATATTTTTGTCCAACTAAATTTCATATGTTGAAGTCCTAATTTCCAATCTGATGGTATTAAGAGGTGGGGCCTTTGGGAGGTGATTAGATCATGAAGGTTTAGCCCTCATGAATGGAGTTAGTACCTTTATGTAAGATATTCCAGAGAGCCCTTTCATTCCTTCCACCATGTGACCATACAACAAGAAGAAGGCATCTATGAACCAGGAAGTGAGTCCTCATCAGGTACTGAACCTGCTGGTGCCTTGATCTTGGCTTTCCAGCCTCTAGATCTATGATATAAATAATTGTTGTTTAAGCGACTCAGTTTATGGTATTTTTGTTATAGGAGCCTGAACAAACTAAGATACAGCCTTGGCAAATTAGTACAATAGTTATCATTAGATTTACAGAATAGAATTTTTAAAATATTTTATTGACTTTTTAGAGAGAGGAAGGGAGAAAGAGAGAGAGAGAAACATTGATGTGAGAGAACATCAATCAATAGGCTGCCTCCTCACACCCCTTCTAGGGTGAGAGAGAATCATTGATCAGCTGCCTCCTGCGTGCCGCTTATTGATGATCAAGCCCACAACCTGGGCATGTGCCCTAACAGGGAATCACTCGAAGGGTGACTTCCTAGTTCAAAGGTTGACGCTCAAGCACTGAGACACACCTACCAGGCTCTCTTTCCTTTTTGTACTTCATTTTGGATATTTTCTATTGCTATGCCTTCAAATTCACTAATCCTTTCTTATCTAAACTGTCATTAATCTTATCTGTGTATTTTTCATGTCACTTATGGTAATTTTCATTCCTACAAGTGTCACTTGCGTGTTTTTTTCAATCTTCCTTGTCTCTATTTTACTTTTGATTTCTCTATTTTCCTTTCAAACATATAGCATAGATATAATAACTGTTTTAAATATACTTTTAACCTAATTTCAACATCTGTGTTAGTTTGTGGTCAGATCATTTTTCTCCTTTTCATGTGTTACCTTTTTCTGCTATTTGCTTGCCTCATGTTTTTTGTTTGTTTGTTTTCTTTTCTTTTGTTGTTGTTGTTTGTTGCCAGACATTGTAATACCTGTTGGGTGCTGGATTTTGTGTTTCTGTAAAAACTTTGTTCTTGGTTACAGTTAAATTGCTTGAGAGCAGTTTGATTATTTTGGGTCTTGCTTTTCAGATTTGTTGGGTAAGACCACAATAGATTTAGACTAAGTTTAACTATCCCCACTATTGAGACAAAATTTTCTGGGTACTCTACGCTCCATGAATAGAGACATTTTCCAGTTTGACTGATAGGAATAATTGCTATTTCAGTCCTATGTGAGTGCCATCCATCATTACTTCTAATTATTTCTGTGATTCTTTCTCTGGACATAGGTAGTTTCCTTACACATATATACTAATTACCATACACATATCTGCTGAATTCTTGAGAGGGATCCTATGAATATCTTCAAAGTTTTCTCTATGTACCAATCTCTTTTCTCTGGTCTGTCATATAAACTCTAGCCAGCTTGGTCTTAGTTGCTCTCAACAATGTCTCTCCAAATCAGGAAGCCCACTAGACTCAGTCTGGGTTCTGCTTCTCTGTACTATGGCCTGGAAAATTTCAAGACAATAAATTGAGACAATTGTAGATCTCATCTCATTTGTCATTTGTTTTGTCCCTTAAGAATCATTGTTCTTTGTGGCTTGATGTCCAGTGTCTTGAAAATTATATATATAATTTTGAATATAATTATATATATATAGGTAGATGGAGAGATATAGATATACATATACAGATAGACAGATAGATATGTTCCAAGTTTTTGGTTGTTTCATGTGGGTGGGTAAATCTGGTTATTGTTACTCCACCTTGGTTGAAGCATAAGTCCTAATTTATATTTAATGTCATTCTTGCCTAAAAATATAATTCTTAAGTCTATTTATAAAACAGGTTTTGAGGGAAAGTTAGAATAGCAATAAGATTATTTCAACATATTAAATTTAATCTAATATTATATTAGTTTAAAATATTTTCTTAATTATAATCAAGACTATTTTTATATACATATAATTATCTATATCAATTATATGCATGCATGCTCACCTAAATGAAATATATTAGAATGACAGTATTTTAATTAAATAATTTAAAATACTTTTCATATTTCTAACTTTAGTAAATGCCTTATAAATTAAAGATAGTTCATTAAAAAACACAATCTGATTTTACATATAATTGAGTTGTAAATCACAATACTGAGAAAGACATTTAATTCTTAAAGATTTTATCACCTATGAGTCTTCACTGTATCTGCACTGATGTGATTATGACTAAATTAGATGTGACTAAGGAACTTTGCCTGTCTTAGTTGTTGTACTAGGTTATGATGACCCATTAAGCAAAAAACTAACACTTTTTTCATTTTTTCCATTATTTGGTCTATGGAAAAACTGACCAAGTTTCTAAAATGTTATCAAACCAATTTCATTTCTGTTCACAAAAGATATCTAAGTGACAAGTGAGAATGAATGATTTAGTCTTCTTAAATTTATTCAGCATAATATTTTTTACTGAACACCTAGAAAACTAAGACCATAATATATTGCTGTTTAGATAACAGCTTACCCTTAAATAGGCCCAGTAAGATAAAATGATGATAGCATCATTCTTGGGAGTCAGAGATGGGCTTTTGAATATATCAAGTGGCATCACACAGGTCTTTTGTTTAGATAAATTCATGCCAAAGAGAGCCAGAAAATAGATTTTTAAATTGCTATCTTATTTACTTTGTCTTTGTTTTCTTCTCTAAATATATCTGTTTGTTGGTCCTATCTGCTGGCAGTACAAAGACAGAAAATATACACGTAGCTGTAGTCCAATCACTGAATATATTTCAGAAATCGTTAAGTGCTGGGTCCCTCTGTTCTTTACAACCTTCTGTTGCCATCCTCATACCCTAAGTATTTTAGCTACCTATTAGTACCTGGGATATAGAGTCTATAAGGAGTGATACTTAGTCATTTGTATAGTCTCTAAACATCAGCAATTTTATTCCACTCTTATTTTGACCCAGTTTACGGCGATAGCTACCTTCAGACTCAAAACTATAAATTTTACCCAGTTAAATAAAAGTCTACTCCCCTCCTTGTTTGTTTGGTGGGGTTTTTGTTGTTGTTTTTGTTTGTTGTTGTCGTTTTTTGTTTTGTTTTGTTTTGTTTTTTGGGTTTTGTTTTTTTTGCCCAGCCTGGAAGTAGGCCCAATTAAACCACCCAACTACTACTAATTTATGAAACTAGATTCTGTCCACAGGACATTTGTCTAAATTACAAATATCTCCCAAAGCCTAAACAGAATTGCCATTTTTGTATAACATCTGTTTGCCATCAAATAAAAGCAGCCAATCTATGGATGAAGAAGAGAAGTGGTGCATTAAAACAAGAAGTCAATCCACTTCAGATAATAATAACAATGCTACAATCTACTATTAATGATACTAAAATACTTTTTATCTAAAATCAATATTCCATTTAAGAGCTACTGTAGCAACATAAATGTGTTAATGAGCTTCATGATGCACTTCAGCTATTCTGAATAAATAACGCATTTCAGGGTGACCACTTTGTAACTTATATAAATGTCTAACCATTACACCATATACCTGCAACTACTATAATAGTGTATGTCAACAGTAATTGAAAAATAAAAAGTATTTAAAAGAACATAAACTTGTTACACTTCTGAAGATTTTGACTCTCCTCAATATTTACTATGTGCCAGGCATATTGCTAGATGTTTTAAATGATGAATCACTTACTCTTCACAATAATTGTTTGTGATAAATGCAATTATGCTGATGAAATTAAAGCACATATAGCCAGTGACTAGGACAGCCAAGACTGTAATCCAGGTAGCCTAGCTCTAGAGCACATGATCTTAACCACTTAGCCTTGCCATCCTGCTACCAGCTGTATCAAATAATAAAAATTGATAATACTTATTTAAAGGATAGTCTTTGAATGTTTAAATTGACATCCTAAAAACCTATTTTACTATGGTAATAATAATAATAACCGAGTCAAAAATATCACCTACCATTTATAGAGCACTTACCATGTGTCAGACACTGTTGCGTGGCCTTATGTATGTCATTTAATTAACATAACTCTACAAGATAGCTATCATTAACTTTATTTTATAGATGAGAATGCAGACAGGTAGAATGACTACTCCAAGATTATATCCCTAAATGGAGTCAGACTTGGGCTGCAAATTTAGAAATATGCATAATTCATTTGTGTTCTCTTCATTTTGAATGATTGAGCATTGGCCATATAAGAGTACGTTAGTTAATTCAGAATAGTATAGTGTATCATAAATCTGATTAACATACTGTAATGCAATAGCTACTCCTCAAGAGAATAATGTTTTTAGGTAAGTAGATATCATTAGTACTGAAAAATAGAGTTATTACCCAAGGGATGCAGATATAATATTTGGGCTTATGTTGTTTTAAACACTTGTATCAGTAATTTGTGCATATAGGTTGCCAATGATGGTATCTTTTTAAGGTTTTAGGACACAATACTGTGAAAAGTGTTCTACTTAAAATGTAACTCATGGTTCAATTAGGTTTTAATTCTACAGTTTAAAATGTGTGTGATTACTTGAATGTTAAATTTAATAAAAATGCTTTGAATTACCTCATCTTGTCTTTGGTATTTTATAGGAAACTTGCCTAGAAATAGATTTTTAACATATTTTATTGATTTTAGAAAATAAGAAAGAAACATCCACGTGAGAGAGAAACAGAGATCCGCTGCCTCCTGCATGCCCCCCTACTGGGTATGTGCCTAGACTGACAATTGAATCAGTGATCCTTTGGAGCAAAAGACGATGCTCAACCAACTGAACCATACTGGCCAGGCCGAGAAATAGATTTTTTTAAATGAGAAGCAAGATCCTACTATTTTATTAACCATGCTATTTTTTCTTTTAATTTTGGGGAGGAGGAGAGCCCACTCAGAATTCCTAAAACGCATCCACAAATGTTTTCCTGAGTGTTTGCAGAGGGGGCCAAATAAGGAACATACAGCTTTTCTTTGCTACTTGCTGAGCAGTGACTCTTACTAACTACAGGCAAGTAGCAATTCCAAAGATTGGAAAATGGATATTTATTTCAGGGATATTTATAAAAACAGCTTTGCAGGACTTTCCAATAGAAAATATCCTGTCTTTCAGATAGTATTCTCAGTCACCTTGCTCTAAAGGGGAAAATGAAATGAGTCTGCTGTGAAAGAACTTGGCTATCCCATTATATATAATCCATTGAGCTATTCATTTATAATTCATGCCATGTATTTTTATTCTATTATTTTTGGCACACTTCTTATTGTTTTTTTTATTAATAATTTTTGATGTTTACACTATTGCAGGTGTACCCATTTGCCCACTCTTACCTACCCTCCTTCCCCCTCCCTTGTCCTTCACCACACCATCGTCCCTGTCCATGGGGCGTGTGTATATGTTATTTAGCGTATCCCAGCCACCTCCACCCCCTTCCCTCTGGCATCAGCCAGTCTGTTCCATGTTTCCATGCTCCTGGTTCCATTTTGTTTGTCAGTTTATTTTGTTCATTAGATTACACATATTAGTGAGATCATGGGATACTTGTCTTTCTCTGGCTGGCTTATTTCAGTTAGTATCATGCTCTGCAGGTCCCTCCATGCTGTCTCAAAGGGTAAGAGATCCTTACTTTTTCAGCCATGTAGTATTCTTTTGTGTCAATGTACCACAGCTTTTTTATCCACTCATCTACTGATGGGCACTTGGGCTGTTTACAGATCTTGGCTAAAGTAAATTTAGAGATTTTGTCCAACAAGAAGAACAAAAATAACTTAAATATCATTTATTTTTGAGATAGCAGCATATCTACATAGTAAAACTAAGAAATTATAAACATTTTTCAAAAACTAAAGTTTGGAAAGAAGTGCAGATGCTGCGAAAATGAGTTTGTTATTAATTCCATGAGAGTGAACTGGCAGTATTTGCCAATTTTATAGACATTTCAGGACAATGCCACACTAATCTGTTATTTCACTTACAAAAATTTCTATTTGCAATGATTGCTTTTTCAACTGAAAATGTGTGTATACCAGTAACTTTCTAACACATTACCCTCATGTGTAATGTAGGCATACCCTGTCATAATGTTATGGTATCTTTTCTACTTCTGAATTTGCTGTTTCAGAACAGCTATAGAGAAAAAAAGTAAAACACACATACAAACTATTTTTTTGGACAAAAGGTTATCTATAAAATTAAAAACTACAAGTTTCTAGTGCCTTAAAAATCTTGTACAACAGTGTGGTGATTGCAGGGGCGGGGGCGGGTGGCAGTGGAAATTGACATGGAGGAGATAGCGATGAAATAAATGAAATAAAATAAAATCTATAGGAAAATAACAATTGCATGAAAGGGAAATGAGAATGAACTTAGCTCTTGAATGAGGGTACATAAAATTAAACACATAAAGCATGTTAAATATAGAAAATTAATAATTTTGTGCATGATGAGCTTTCAACCTAAATAATATTTTTATTGAAGAGAGTATTGGAACCGCATTAAAGCATGACTCATTGCAGTTGAGGATTTAATATCAAAAACTTATTGTGGCCCCTGTCCAATGGAGCTTAAACTCAGAGTTGTGTTGATAAATATTTAACAACCACCTCTCTCTCCAAAACAATAAAAGTCCTAATTTTTAGTATTTACTGATTTCCATGGTGTAAATACTTCTACCATGGCTGATTTTAAACTACCAATGAACTGTCACAGAAAACAGATTTGGGAAGTGGTGTGCAACTGAGCTTTTCCAAACAGAGGTGAGACACTTCCACTGCACTACTGGCTCATTGTTTTTTGTTTGTCTGTCTTGTTGTTGTTGTTTTTTTTTTGTGTGTGTGTGTATGGGGGGGGGGCTGTTTGTTTGTTTTTAAGTGTAGGTATCAACAGGATCTTTCCAGAACACAATCTTGTCATAATACAATGGATCCTGACAATAACACTGGAATGAGCCATACTGCCAATGCTTTCATTCAAACCTCATTCCTTGCTTGAACTACTGCAGTAATTTTCTTACTGAGATTGTTTCCAGTCTCTGCCCTCTAACTTATTTTCCACTCTGCTGCTGCTAGAATGATATTTCTGAAATACAGATTTGTTCATATCATTCACCTGCTTAAAAACCTGCTTTAGGTACTCAGATCCTATGGTATTAAGTTCAAAAATTGTCTGGCAATCAGATTTCTTCATGAAAGGCAGAACAATTGTTTTCCAAATGTTAGTTTGAAGACCAGCTACATCAGAATCCACCTAAGAAGCTTTACTAAAGCTAGATTCTAGCTAGAGGCCCTTTATTGATCTACTGAATCAAAGTCTAGGGATAGTGAGTGGAAATAAAAAATAGGATTTATTGATTTGAGAGAAAGAGAGAGAGATAGAGAGAGAGAGAGAGAGAGAGAGAGAGAGAGAGAGAGATTGACATGAGAGAGAAACACTGATCAGTTTCTGTCATACTTGTCCCAACCAGGGATCTAACTGCAACCTGGGCATGTGCTCTGACTGGGAATTGAAGCGGGAACCTTTCAGTGCATAGAAAAGATGCTCAACCAACTGAGCCACACTGACCAGGGCTGGAAACCAGCATTTTTATAGTCCGACAGATGAATCTGTTACCATAGCAGATTTGGGAATCCATCAAAAGGGGAAGTGTTTGGGTGGTCTTATACAAGTGTTTAAAACCTGCTTTAGCAACTTGCTAACTGAGTAGCCTTAGGTAAGTTTATCTGACCATTATATGCCCCCAATGGTGATGATTATATCTAGCTTATATTACTGTTTGGGTGACTAAATTTTACAACACTGGACACATAATAGACACTCAATACATGGTGATATACTTTTTCTCCATATTTCCCGCTTACACTCTGAGTTAGTAATGCCTTTCTAGTCTTATTTCCAACTATTCTGCCCTACCATCATGATTAACCCACTTTCTCCCACTAGACCAGTGGTGACAAACTCAAATGCTTCTAAAGGCCAAGAATCTAACAGGAATTAATAAATTGAAATGAAGTACCCTAGCCAAATATTGCTATGTGAAAAAGTGAATTCACTGCTATACTTTCTTCTATTTTTCAAGAGAAGACATTAATCTTTTCAAATTGAGGTCAACCATTAAAATATTGTTAATGAATTCAGAAAAAGATGTCTCTTCTGGTCCAAGCAAAGCACATCTCTGAGCTTAGTTGAGTCCCTGCATTTTAGTTGGTGATGTTGAGTCCAGACACACTGTGTGGCAGTGTTTCCCATATGGTATGTCTGACCATATTATTGCATCACCAAGAACGGCCTGCCTACTAAAGGTCTGAGTACATCTCTAACATTACTCCCCTCTTGCTGGGAATTATTCCTAGCAAGTTGCTTGGCATTTTTCTTCATTTAACTCTCACTACTAAGAAAGGACCTGCATAGTATTTGGAAAAACACACCCCATGACTAATAAACAGAGTTCTATTTCTGCCTAACTAAGTTTAAAAGTAGCAACCAAAAGGATCAAACTGTTTAAGTAATTTAATTATCCCAGATCAAAGATCAACAATATTTATAAGAACATAAAATATGCAACACTTTAAAAGAAATAAATTATAATGTCTTGCATGTAATAAAACATAGCATGCATGCAAAGAAATATAAAAATACAAACTGTAATAAGGAGAAAAATCCATTCTACATTCGGAATGACTCATGATAAAATTAGTAGATAAGAATATTGTTTTAATATGGGTATATTCCCTATGTTCAAGAAGTTAGAGGAAAGACTGCACCTGTTAGGTAGAGACATGGAAGTTATATTTTAAAAAGACCCAAGTTGACCTGTTAGTGTTAAAAAATATAATGTCTGGTTGGGGTTAATTACAGATTAGATATTCAGAAGAAAATATTATTGAAACTGAATACATATCAATAGAAGCTACCACAAATTAAACAGAGAAATAAAGATGGAAACAATTAACACAGCATAAGTAAGCTATGGCACAATTTATTTTTCTTTATTGATTAAGGTGTTACATATGTGTCCTAATCCCCCCATTGCCCTCCCCAACCTCCCTGCTCATGCCCTCACCCCCACCCTAGTGTCTGTGTCCATTGGTTATACTTATATGCATGCATACAAGTCCTTTGGTTGATCTCTCCCCTTCCCCCCACCATCCCCTGCCTTCCCTCTGAGGTTTGACGGTCTGATCCATGCTTCTCTGTCTCTGGATCTGTTTTTGTTCATCAGTTTATGTTGTTCATTATATTTGTGGCACAATTTCCAGTAGCTAAATAAATGTGTAAATGTTGCCCTCAAATGAGGTAGGGCAGAAATATTTACTTGAAGAATCAATGGCCACAAATGATGAACATTTTATAAAAATTCTAATCCTAGAGATTAAAGAATATCAACACACTTCAATCCTAAGAAGCATGAAGTAAACACACCAAGATATATCAAGTTCAAGTTGTTTAAAAATCTCAGCAGCTGCCATGGGTTGGGGTTAGCAGATTCCTCATCAGAAACAAGCAATCAAGAAGACAGTGGCCCTGGCCAGATACTCAGTTGGTTGTAACATCATCCCATACACCAAAAGGTGGTGGGTTTGATCCCCGGTCAGGGCACATACCCAGATTCCGGTTTCAATCCCTGTTGGGGCCCATGCAGGAAGCATCCGATCCATCCTCTCTCTTTCTCTCTCTCTCTCAATTAAAAAAAAGAGGACAGTGGAAGTGCATCTTTAAACTACTGAAAGAAAATTTGTTTTTCCAGTTCAACAAATATTTATTGAGTATCTGCCACAAGCAGGCTAAATATTGGAGGTATCAAAATGACCAATGCACAGTCCTTAACCTTGAGGATATTACAGACTAGTAAAAGGGACCAGCTTTTAAGCAAACTTTTCAATATAAATTTAAAAACAACAACTTTAAAGCATATAATTCTAAACTTAATCAAAATGCTTTCAAAAATAAAGGTGCAGTAAGACTTTCCAGACATAGAAAGGATGAAAGCATTCATCACACCAGATTCACACCTGTACTACATGAAATGTTAAGTGAAGTTCTTTAAGCAAAATGAAAATTATACCATATGTAAACCTTGATCTCTATAAGGAATCAAGATCAGCAGACATGGTAGCTATATGGGCAAAAATAAAGATGTATATATTTCTATTTAAGTTTATTTTAAAAGGCAATCAGTTGTTCAATGTAAAAATAGCAACAATGTACTGTGAGGGTAGAAGGAAAGTGTACGGCAGCAGTAGAACAAAGATTAGGGGGAGAGAAACAGGAAAGATGTTTTAGATTCTTATAGTAAACATGAAATAGTAAAATACTTTCTGAATGCACGGTATGATAAGTTAAAGTACTACACCATAAAAGCTAAAATGACAAAATAAAACAAGAAGTACCATTAATAAACTAACAAAGTATATAAAGTAGAATCATAACAATTAGTTAATAAAAAAAAGCACACAATACAGAAAAAAAAACAAAAAAGAGAAAGAACAAATAGGAAATAGCAAGAAGGTAGTTAAACCACATGCAAAATTAAGTCAGCAAAGCAAAGCATAGACATTTCTGCAGATGGTGCTGGAACAAATTAAGCTTAATTTACAAGATGTTTAAAAAATACTTCAATCCATATCTCAAAGTATAATATAAAAATTAGCTCAGAATAAATTATAGTCCTAAATCTAAAGCCTAAAACCGTAAAAATTCTATAATAAAAAAATGAGAAAATCTTTGTGATATTGGGGTAGGCAAAATTTTCTTTACTGTAACATCAAATAACACAGTCCAAAAAATAAAAGAATGATAAATTGGATTTCATTAAAGTTGAGAATGTCTGTTTTTTGAAAGACAAGGCTTAAAAGAATGAAAATACAGCTGTGGACTAGGAGAAACTATTTGCAAATCATATAGCTAGTAAAGAACTTGTATCCAGAATATATAAAGAGCTCTCAAAACTTAATTATAAGAAAATTACCAAGGTTTTGAAAAATGAGCAAAATATTTAAATATATTTCATCACAGAAATATACAGATGATAATATGTATGTGTAAGCTCTATATCATTATTACTTAAAGACAGGCAATCCATAATATCATAAAATTACACATATACTAGAATGGCTAAAATGATAAGGAGAGCTATACCAAATGTTGATGAGTATGTAAAGCAACTAGAACTCTCATACTCCGGCAGTTGGGATATAAAATTGTGCGACTACTTTGGGAAAAATTTTGGCAGTTTCTAAAATGTTAAACATATACCTACATTGTGATTCTTCAATTCTACTTTTAGATATTTATCAAAAGAAATGTCAGCATGTGTGCACAAAAGAACTTGTCTACTTGTACAGAGTTTTCTGTAATAACCCCGAATTGGAAACAACCCAAATGTCCATCAACAGGGGAATTGATAAACCAATTGTTTTACAATCATACAATGGAATACAACTCAACAAGACAAAGGAATAAAATGTTGCTACACACAACATTGCTGAATCTCAAAATAATTGTGCTGAGTGGAAGTATCTAGGCCACAATAAGCATATGTTGAATGTTTTTCTTTACATAAAAATCTAGAAATGCAAACTATTTATTTGAAAAGAATGTGAGTTTCACAGATAACTATGGTCCCACATTGTAGGATTTTATTGTATGTCTGACATTTGTCCTAAGACATGGAGATGGTTACAAATACATATTTTAGAGTAAAATTTTCAGTGATAATGCCTTCCAAATATATTTTCCTTCTATGATAAATAACATCTTTTTCTAGGCCTTGGACAAAAATTTATATGGAAGAACTGCAAATAAATTATCCTTTTTTTCTTTTATTTTTAAATTTGAACTTTCTCCATGGCATTACAGGGAAGGCAACATATCAGTGTGGCTAAAAACATTAGATCTGAATGTTGAAACTTTGTCACATCTCACACTTGGGTCCAGTAATTCTGGGGCCTGATGATAGTTGAACCCACTATTTATCTACACGAATAAAAGACAAAGATGCTAATTGACCATATCTTCGCTATGCCCTAAGTCACACCCACCAGCCAATCAGAGCGACCATATGCAAATTAACCCAACCAAGATGGCAGCCAGGAGCCAATGAGCTGGAGCAAGCAGGAGGCTTGGTTGCCTGGGCAATAGAGGAAGCCAAGCTTCCCACCTGCCTTGAGCCATCTGTGGCCTCTGCTCATGGCAACAAAGTTTCAATTATAGAAGACAAATAAATCCCAGATACCTGCTTCCAGCCAGCCTCCACTGGGAGCTTGGGTGGCTGGGGGTTGCGACCAGCCTTCAAACAGCCATCAGTCCCTCACCCAGTCTAACCAGGCACCCCAGTGGGGATCCCCACCCTGAAGGGGCTGTGGCCAGCCTGCAAACAGTCATCAGCCACTCACCCAGGCTTGCCAAACCCTCATGGGGTGAAGGTCCCTGCTGGGTGGCCTGGCCAGCCTGCAAACAGCCATCAGCCCCTCACCCAGGCTGGCCAGGCACCCCAGGGGGGACCCCCCACCCTGAAGGGGCTGTGGCCAGCCTGCAAACAGCCATCAGCTACTCACCCAGGCTGGCCAAACCCTCATTGGGTGAGGGTCCTCGCTGGGGGGCTTAGGCAGCCAGCAAATGGCCCTCAGCCCCTCACCCAGGCTGGCCAAGCACCCCAGGGGCAACCCCTACCTGAAAGGGCTATGGCCAGCCTGAAAACAGCCATCAGCCCCTCACCCAGGCTAGCCAGGCACTCCTATACAATAAAAGGATAATATGCTAATTGACCCTAACAGCAGAACGACTAGAAATGACTGGTCACTATGACACATACTGACCACCAGGGGCAGACGCTCAATGCAGGAGC
Source organism: Myotis davidii (assembly GCF_000327345.1). NCBI lineage: Eukaryota > Metazoa > Chordata > Mammalia > Chiroptera > Vespertilionidae > Myotis > Myotis davidii. The sequence goes on along the minus strand of NW_006282082.1, from coordinate 39,904 downwards.
TGTGCCCTAGTGGTCAGTGTGCTTCCACAGGGAGAGCTCTGCTCAACCACAAGCCGAGCTGACTGCTGCCAGCACAGCGGTGGTGGCGGGAGCCTCTCCCTCCTCCTCAGCAGCTCTAAGGATGTCCAACTGCAGTTTAGGCCTGCTCCCCGCTGGCAAGTGGACATCCCCTGAGTGCTCCCAGGCTGCCAGAGGGATGTCTGACTACCAGTTTAGGCCCAATCCCTCAGGGAGCAGGCCTAAGCCAGCAGGTGGTCATCCCCTGAGGTGTCCCAGACTGTGAGTGGGCACAGGCCGGGCTGAGGGAACCCCCCCCAAATGCACAAATTTTTGTGCACTGGGCCTCTAGTTATAACATATTGCCCAAGGATCTTTAATCAGTCAAGAAATAGGAGAAGTAGAAGGCCACTTGTTATCTTATTTAAAATGATGGTTTTATTTAAAAAAAGTATAAGGCAAATACAGTTCCCTGAAAATCATGTAATATCTTTGTAAGCTAGCAGTGACAATACATACATTGTGTTAATTTCCCAGCCCATTTATTATAGTTTGTTTTCCTAGTACAGGTCATTAAGATGAGCCATCTTCTATTTAATGGGCTGCATTTGTCATTTTGATCCTGGTTTCTATTTTTATGTCATGTCCCTTAAAACTTGATTAATATTTCTCCCAATGATAGACAGAACACCCTTCAACATAACTAGTGACTCCAAATGAGGAAATTTTGGATTTCTCCCCCTTCTCTTGCCTCATCTATACCTTACATGCTGTCAAGTCTTGCAGGATGTACCCTAACAAAGTCTGTCTTTACTTTCTTGTGCTTTTTATCCTTATTATCAATTTTGTTGGTCAGACCCTTATGTCCTTTGTGAAATAGACCATTACATGATCTCCTAATTTTTTTAAATCTACCTCACTAATTGCTGTATTGATCCTGGAACTCCCTTGCTCAGCACTCTTTTGTAGCTCCCTATTGCATACCAAATTAAGGATAGATGCTGGTCATTTGAATAGAAGTCAGTGAACAATATTGACCCATTCTACTTTTCCTCTGCCTTATCTTTTCCTTCTCTCATTACTACCCAGGAATCAAACAAAAATGGTACATATATCATTTCCCACTTATATTATGCATATTTCACTTCTGATACCTGATCATTCTTTTTCTCTCTATGTAGAAATAACCATAAACTTTTTTCAGTACAACCTGTCAGACTCCTCTACATCCCTAATGGATTATATGGAATTGAAATATGAATTTCATATAGGAAATATGAAAAATGTTCTTTTCCAATCCTACAACTGATCACTACTCTTATTCCTTTGAATCCCTTAGAGCTTTGTACATTTTTGGCATACTTATTGTAGCCTGCTTTGTATTTGTGTTATTTTACCAAATAGAACGTCACAATAGATATTATTTATAGAACAATTATGATATTCCAGGCACTGTACTGAGATCTTTACATAGATTATTTTATGTAATTTCACCAAATTTCTCTTAGTTGGGCCCTATTATTGCCATTTTACAAATAATGAAGCTGAGGCTCTAAATAAAAAATTGTTGAAATAAATCTGGGTGATTACTTCATTTGCCTGGCGTATATAATAATTGATACCACTCTATTCCCTACCAGTATGTTTCTACCAGGATGAATAAGCTGATGAAAACATAAAGTATATTGGTAAAGACACTTGTATTTTATGAGATGGAAAATTTTAAGGTAGAAATTTACTTTGTGATTCTTAAGAGTATCAAGAAGTGAAATTGTCCATTAGATGCCCTGTGAAGTTGTTTGTGTTTTTCTAGAAAAGCACTGAATAATTGCCATATTTTTTTCTGTAGAAATAGGACTATGTGGAACAGGTGACTGTTTTTGTATATATTCATTACAGCCCATTCAAATCAAAAGTAGGTGCACATCTCTGAATGAAAATCAGCCTCAAGTCCCTTCTGTATGTATATTACATTTCATTTTTAACATTTCTCTATGCTCTTCCTTTACTCTGTTCTTATTACTTGATAATATTTTTTAAAAAATATATATATTTTATTGATTTTTTACAGAGAGGAAGGGAGAGAGATAGAGAGTTAGAATCATCGATGAGAGAGAAACATCGATCAGCTGCCTCCTGCACATCTCCTACTGGGGATGTGCCTGCAACCCAGGTACATGCCCTTGACCGGAATCGAACCTGGGACCTTTCAGTCTGCAGGCTGACACTCTATCCACTGAGCCAAACCGGTTTTGGCATTACTTGATAATATTAAATGCCTCTGTTATTTATGTGAATATTTTTGTACTTAATATATATCCTAAAATTTCAATGAATGCTCCACACTACAATTCACACCAAGTAGTATAAAATAATACATTTTAAAGCATTGCCACTTAGGGCAGGCCACATTAAGTACGGTATTTAACCTTAGGTAGTGCTGTGAAGAACAATACTTTTTCTACTGTACTTTTTGCATTTATTTCATGAAACACTCTGAATACCAAGTCATTGTGTTCAAACAAAATAATTATGAGAAAATGTATAAAAATGTGTACTGTCACTACTGAACATGTTTTAATAGAAAGGTATCATCCTTGGTAATTTTGTCACCATACTGATAAATTGTCCATTGCTGTATATTTACAGGTAACTAAAATAGGATGTTCATGTTTTCTTAGTATTTTCTAGTATCTGTGTTACATTTTCAATAGTATGTGAAAATTTAAGATGGTAGAAATTATTAGGATTATTGGGAAAAGTGATAAATCGTCATGAAAGCAGCAAATTGGAAAGCAAAAATTTCAGGGCATATTTTTTCTTCATTTCTTTAGTTTTCTGAATACTTCTTAAAGCCATACTTTACAAATCAGAGAAGGGAACTCCAGAGGTACAGTGGGAGGTTCAATGGGGAAAGAGGGAGTTGGAAGGGGTGTGGTTTGAAAGAACCTTTGGGAGTTTCAATTATTCCTTGATAATTGGAGAAGTTTCATGCCCATGGATAAAGTTGGTCTGCATCACCTGAACCTATAATTGACTTCGCTTCCTCTTTGCTTTTAAAATCACTTTCATGGCTTCCTCGCACAACCACTTCAAAAATACAACTAAAAGACAAAACAGACATCATCCAGAACCACAGGAAGGCTGGATGAGTGGAAATTCTGCAACTAGAAGGAAAGAGAAAAACACACTGAGACTCAGAGGAGGTGTGGAAGTAAAGTGCAGAGGTATGGAGGCGCACACGGAAAGGGCTAGCAACTGAGAATGCAGTTGTCTTTTCCAATCAGGAGGGAGTCTCAAGCTCCCCACTACTCTGAACGCCAGTTTCAGGTGAGTCTCTGGGGACCCAGACTCATACAGGGAGAAACTGGACTGTCTGGCAGTGGGAGGAACTTGAGGGTGGCTTTCTCTCAGAGGTGCTTAAGGTGATTACCCCGGGACACTGAGACCTAGGCCTCTTAGGGCAGGGCTGAGGACCAGCCATAGCTGTTTGCTCCATCCTGTTGATTCCCTGATACCCCGTCCCACCCAAGCTGTGTTAGAGGCTTTTGCATATGAATGGCCTGGCCCTTTGCAATCTAAAATTACCTAACAAACTGCAGCTGGGTCAGAGAGACCCAGAACATCCAAAAGAAGGCCCAAGGCTCCACAGCAGCTTGCATTGCTGCACAGCTGGGCCTCACCTGGGCACTTCCAAACCCCAAACAAAGAAGAGGAATCTGCAGATCTCTCCATAGCTCCTGCTGGGTGGCCTCAGCCAGTGGCTGACTTTGCACCTCCTTGGAGATCCAAGAGCCAGTGTACCCAGTGGTCAGTGTGAGACCATACCAAATTA
>NW_006282082.1:33325-35820 GCF_000327345.1 Myotis davidii | reverse complement strand
GGCATAAACAGACTAGAGGATCCTGAGAATCAAATCAATGATTTGAAATACGAGAAAGCAAAAAATACCCAAGCAGAAGAGCAAAAAGAAAAAAGAATCCCAAAATGTGAAGATAGTGTAAGGAACCTCTGGGACAACTTCAAGTGTACCAACATCCAAATGATGGGGGTGCCAGAAGAAGAGAGAGAGCAAGATGTTGAAAACCTATTTGAAGAAATAATGACAGAAAACTTCCCCTACCTGGTGAAAGAAATAGAATTACAAGCCCAGGAAGCGCAGAGAACACCAAACAAAAGGAATCCAAAGAGGACCATACCAAGACACATCATAATTAAAATGCCAAGAGCAAAAGACAAAGAGAGAATCTTAAAAGTAGCAAGAGAAAAACAGTTATTTACCTACAAGGGAGTACCCATATGACTGTCAGGTGACTTGTCAATAGAAACTATACAGGCCAGAAGGGAGTGGCAAGAAATATTCAAAGTGATGAATAGCAAGAACCTATAACCAAGATTACTTTGCCCAGCAAAGTTATCATTCAGAATTGAAGGTCAGATAAAGAGCTTCACAGATAAGAAAAAGCTATAGGAGTTCATCACCACCGAACCAGTATTATAAGGAATGCTGAAAGGTATCTGTTAAGTAGAGGAAAAGAAGAAAAAGGTAAAGATAAAAATTATGAACAACAAATACATATCTATCAACAAGTGAATCTAAAAGTCAAGTGAATAAATAATCTGATGAACAGAAAAGTAATAAAATTACTTTCACAATTTTAATTACTTTAGAGGTGTTGATGTTTTCAAAACAATTATTGAGCCTTGGGAAGGGAAGCCTGGGTTCACAAATATTCTCAATGGTCTTGAATACACAAATATTTGAAAGACATTTCTTATATTAAATGAGTACATTTTCTTTAAATAAATATTCCACTAAAGATAACTTTCTTCTTATATTAACAAAAACATTTACTTCCATTTTCTCTGTCTCATCTCTCTGTGCTTAGTTTTATCAGTAAAATGGAATTAAAATAGTACGTACATCATAAAATTGTTTTAACCAATACAGGCAAAACTTTATGGAAGTATCTGGTACATAACAAGTACTCAATATTGTGTGCTTTACAATAATAATAATAATAATAATAATAATAATAATAATAATAATTTGGGTGGATGGTTAATTTGTGATTATTTGACAATGCAGTATTATTTACTATTTTTTTCATTAGTTGGAAATCTGCTTTCCTTTGAATCTCTCAACCCCTCAGACCAATGTACTGTTTTTTACATTCTTCCCTCTAGAACCTGGTCTGAGCCCTTACCATATCCCTGCTTATTAACTGAAAACTCCTGCCAGTTGGTCTCTGTGGATTTTGCTGTTCTCCAAAAGCCTCTCATTTCACAATTGTTTCTGTCTGGGAGCATTTGGCTGAAGATCTATGAGGTTATCCGGCTTTGATTCAAGATGAATTTTAGTTATTTCCTGACCATATTTCTAACATCTCAGGGCTCTTCTGAGATTCCCTCTTTGCTGATCCGAAGAACTTTGATTCATACATAGACTCTTAGCATCTTCCACATTTAAAGTGAATTTGTTCATTGAGACTGTTTTACAGAGTTTGGTTAGTCACTTGGTTAGAGTTTTGTTTTAATGAAGCAGAAGTTGAGGATTCAGTCCTCAGGAGGGCTAGTTAGATTTTCTCTACTTCTGGCCATCGCCTGACTCCAGTCCTTGGAGGCAAACTGACTCATAAAATTAATCAAATACTTACCCTCTAGAACCTGGTCATTGATAGACCTCTGAAATATTTAGTTTTAAACTTTCTGTTTCTTTCATTTTAGCTTATAGCTGCTTGAGCCATGAAGAGTGAAGGAGAAGGACAGGTGTTAGTCTGAAGTTGTTGAGACCATTACTGCTGACTAGTATTAAGAGCATACCTATCTTTCTCAATATGGAAGAAGCCACATTTTCAGAAGCTATTTTATTTACTTAAGGAAAACCCCATGTCAAAACAGAAAAGCATGTTGTATCTGTTTCTACCTGTTAATTTCTATTTAATGCATGCTTTACCCTTGCGCAGATATCACTTTAACCCTACGCTAGTATGTAGAGTATGACAGTAAGATCCTATACCAGCTTTAATAATTGATACATGTTGTAATATCAGGTTGTTGACATTCTTTAACTTTTTAGTTTAGCTACAGCTTCAACCTTATTTAAATTATTCTTGGACTTTTATGTTTTGTTTTTTTATATACATTACTAGAGGCCCGGTGCACAAAAATTTGTGCACTCGGGGGGGAGGGAGGGGGTCCCTCAGCCCGGCCTGTGGCCTCTTGCAGTCTGGGACCCCTCGGGAGATAATGACTGGGTGGCAGAGGCCTGCTCCCGGGTGGCAGAGGGCAGGCCCAATCCCTAGGTGTAGACCTTGGTCAGGCTCAGAGCAGGGCTGATTGGGGAGTTGGGGCGCCGCACCCGTCATGTACAGAGCA
>NW_006282082.1:26541-32486 GCF_000327345.1 Myotis davidii | reverse complement strand
TGCAGTCCTCCGTCACTGAAGCAAGCAAGCCTCATGTTCAGTTTAAGCTGTCTGGCTGCCAGCCGCCATCTTGGCTGGCAGTTAATTTGCATATCGCCCTCATTAGCCAATGGGAAGGGTAGCGGTCGTACGCTAATTACCATGTTTCTCTTTTATTAGATAGGATAGTCTTCTTGTAATGGTGTGGCAGTCTAATTTCCAGAATTAGGTGGGTAGTTAAAGATTTTGATTTTTAATGGCAATTTAAAGAATTGAAGCTTTAATCTCTTTTTAGGGGGGATTATCTTATATAATAAAAGCCTACTATGCAAATTGACCAAAGGGCATAAAGACTGGTGGAACGACAGTCGTTATGATGCACACTGACCACCAGGGGGCATACCCTCAATGCAGGAGCTTCCCCCAACCTGCAAGCCCCAGGCCAACCAAGGCAGGTGCCAGCAAGGCATCTGACGGCAGTGGTGGGGGGGTGGGGGGCAGGGCAGGCAAGCAGGTGGTGTCAGGCTGGCCAAGGCAGGTGCCAGTGGGGGTCCCCCAATAGCCCCTCTAGTCACCCCACAGATTGGCCCTGATGACTGGCCAGACCTAGGGTCCCTACCCTGCAAGGATTTCATGCACCGGGCCTCTAGTAGTTTTATAATATTGCATGTATTGTTGTATCAGTTATAGACTTACACATTTTTTAAAAACCAGAATTATTTTAGTGTATCACAAACTCCCTATTTCTGTTTATAATTTTCTTTTAAAAAGTAATACAAATTTTTGGCATTTAAAAGTAGAAAATATTATTTGTGAAAACTTAAAAATTAATATCTCCTTTTTATTATAAATTTTATTTTCAATATTTAAGATTGAGTTTTTCCAAATGGAAGATTTTGTAGATTTTACACACATTTTTATTACTGACCTCTTAAAGTCTATTATCTCTTTAAAAGAAAATCAAGAGTAATGAACTCATTGTACATCCCTTACTATTTGTGAATGAAAATAAATAGTTGTCTTTCCTATCTTAAAATTCTGGTTAGCTTGTTGGAACAATTTAGAGGAAGAGCTGATGCCACAGTTTATTTCTCTCCACTGAGTTGAGAGCCTAAAGAAAGTGGTGACTAAGCAACACCCCATTTTCTCCTTGTCTGGATTTTACCCACTCTCCTCTAGGTCCTCATATCTAGGTTAGGAAATTGAAAAGTCCTGAATCTCCTATTTCCCTGAAGCAATTTACCAAACCCTCCTTTTTTTCTAACACACTGCTTTTGTTATTTTTTCCTTCTTCTGCCAAAAGTGCCAGTTCCACTCTACCACTTTCCTAACTTGGGATATATAGGAATGCGATACAAGGTAGAGTTGGGAGGCCCTGTCAGTGAGGAAAGAAGTGAGCCTTATATTCTTTATTTTTCCACATGAATATCTTGATTTCCCCCCCTACAAACTGCAGACAACCAAAATAGTTAGCATTTTGATGAGCATTTTTAGTAATATTCTACAGCTCATTTAAACTAATTATTTCCTTAATTTAAATGTTGTTTTGCTTTTACTTTATTTCCATATGTTGCAGTGACCTCAGGGAAACCTGGAATAAAAGATGGAGTTTCTCTAAAAACTAAAAGAAAAGAAAAAGAGAATAAAATATATTTTGTAATATCTTTTCACAAAATGGTCATTCAAGGCAGATGGAGTAATCTCTTTCATTGCCCTGCCTGGAGGACCCATGCTGTACATGGTATGAAAGTGTATAGAAGCTTAGTGTGGGGAATCTTGATGGCTTGGATTTCTTTGATTGGGTTTGTAACCATAAACACAAAATACCAATTATTCTTTTTATAACTCCTGAAGATAAAAAGCAAAATGTATAAACAGTGGAAGCAATAACAAAAATGTGGGATTAAGAAATTTAAACCCACATTGGATTTAACCATGGCATACTCTAGTTCCTTACACATTGAAAAAAATCTTTGACCCTGTTACTTTGCCTTTCCCTCAAAGCAATGTACTAGAAAGAGTAGTATACAATCTGTTGTCTGCAATTATTTTTTTACATAAGAAAGTGGCATTTGAGCTGAACCTTAATAAAAATAAATGTTAATGTAATAAAATCATCAGTCATAACAGCAACTGCAAAGGCCCTAAAGTGGAAACAAACTACAGAACAGGAAGAAGACCAATGTGGTTAGAGATGTATGAAATAAGGGGTAAATGGAAGTAGTTAAGAATGAAGATGTAGATTGAGACCAAGTCATGTGGTCTAATGGAAAGTCATCAGAGGGATTTCAAGCAGGAAAGGACACGATCTACTTTCTATTTTAAGAGATGACTCTGGGTACTATATGGAGAATGAATTGAAGGAGGATAAGGAATACAATCAAGGACACTAGATGGGAGATTTTATAGCAACCCAGAAGAGAGATGATAACACTTTGGACTACAGTGGTAGTGATGACAGTGGAGAGAAGGGGATGGAATTGGGTTTTATGTATTTTAGGAGTCAGGTTGATGTGATTGCTGATGGGTTGGATGTGAGGCAGGCAGAGAGAGATATAAGGAAAAAGAAGTTAAGAGAAATCCTGTCATGTGGCTTGAATCAGGCAGATGGGGTGCCATTTACTGAGATGAGGAAAACTGGAAGAGTTCTGTTTTTGAGACTTAAGTTACATACATGCGTCACATTCAGTACATTGCCTGGTGCAGAATCGTGCTCAATTATTTATGCACATCATTTGTTTTCTTCTCTAAGTCTTTTATTTATTAGTTGAGAAATGTCATTCTCTACCATGCTTTCAAATACCACCTGTATGCTGTATTATAAATATCTATGTAGGTGTTTGTTACATTTCTGGACTGTCAGTTACAGGAAAGCAGAGACCTTTAAGGTTATTCTCTTTTTAAACCTAGTACCTTTCACAGTGCCTGACATATATTAGTAGCCTGGAAGAAAGGAAAGAAGGCATGAAGAAGGAACAGAAAGAAGAATGGGAAGGAGGGAAGGAGAGAGAGAGGGAAGATAAAAAGTTGCATGTACATTAAATGTTTCTAATTGTTGATAATGGTGGTGGGCATCGCATATAATAAAAGGCTAATATGCAAATAGACAAAAACAGCAGAATGACCAGTTGCTATGATGCGCACTAACCACCAGGGGGCAGATGCTCAACACAGCAGCCAGAAGCCATGAGCCAGGATCACAGCTGGCAAACGCAGTGGCTGTGGCAGGAGCCTCTCTCGCCTTTGCGGCAGCACTAAGGATGTCCAACTGTGGGGAGTAGACCTAAGCGGGCAGTTGGACATCCCCTGAGGGCTTCCGGACTGCAAGATGGCACAGGCCGGGATGAGGGATGCAACCCCCCAGTGCACAAATTTCATGCACCGGGCCTCTAGTATAAAAATACACTCAAATAAAAGCTGTGGAGTAAAAGCAGACAACAATAAGAAAAAGAACATTCATCCAAAAGATCATGAAGATCCCATAAACATTTTTAAACCCTTTTTAAAAACAACCATTTGAAGATTATAGAAATATTACATTAACATTGTAGAAAATAAGGAACACAAATATAAACATTCATATAAAAATAACAGAATTCCACCATCCAATTATAAGCAATATTAACATTTTAATATATTTTTATGCCATCTTTAACTTGTGCATATATAAATAATTTTAATTTTAAAATTGAGCTAGTCATATATAGATTATGAGCTGCCTTTTTTTAATATATTTTATTGATTTTTTACAGAGAGGAAGGGAGAGAGATAGAGAGTTAGAAACATCGATTAGAGAGAGACATCGATCAGCTGCCTCCTGCACATCTCCCCACTGGGGATGTGCCCGCAACCCAGGTACATGCCCCTGACCGGAATCGAACCCGGGACCTTTCAGTCCGCAGGCCGACGCTCCATCCACAGAGCCAAACCGGTTTCGGCTTATGAGCTGCCTTTTATAATAAAATATATTTTAGCTTATTCTTATTTACAACATATTTCTAATTTGTTGTTACTCTGAGCAAGATAAATATGTGTAAATATGCAATTGTATAAAGCTATGCAGAGCTGTAATTATTTTAGAGATTTGTCTTGAAGAGCTATCCAGAAGTAAATCACTGTGTAAAATTTCCTGCCCATTTTTAATTCAGTTAGTCCCAAATTAATGTTTTTAAATTGTGCTAATTTGAACTGCATCCGCAGTATAAGAATATACCTATTTCCTTGCAATCTTACTAACCTTAGATGTTATAATTAAAATATATTTTCTAGCTGAAACCGGTTTGGCTCAGTGGATAGAGCGTTGGCCTGTGGACTGAAAGGTCCCAGGTTCGATTCCGGTCAAGGGCATGTACCTGGGTTGCGGGCACATCCCCAGTAGGAGATGTGCAGGAGGCAGCTGATCGATGTTTCTCTCTCATTGATGTTTCTGACTCTCTATCTCTCTCCCTTCCTCTCTGTAAAAAAATCAATAAAATATATTAAAAAAATAAAAATAAGAATAAAATAAAATATATTTTCTAATTTTCTATATGATTGCTATTATAATAATTATACAGCACAAAGAAATGATATTAAAATAGCCTCATGGTTATTGTAATAAACATTTTATTTTTTTATTTTATTTTATTGTTTAAAGTATTACAAATCGTAGTACATATGTCTTCTTTTTCTCCCCCATTGACATTTTCTTAATCATAGAGAGAGTTGAATATTTTGTATGTTTAGTGATCATTTTTGTGAATTTTTGTTAATAAGTTCATGACTTTTGCTAAATTTTAAAAAATAACCATAACTTTGGTAATATATGAGCTTTTTGTTTACTAAGTGTAATTACCTTTTTGTCTATTACATACTATTGATCCTAATCTGCAGTTATTTGAGTTTTACTCTGGTGTTAATTTTTAGATATACCATTTTTTTCTTAATGTAGTCATTATGCATATGTGTATAACTTTATGCATTCTTTAATTTTTATCGGGGACTTTCTCATTATCAGATCAGATTCAATTATTGTTATATTTCCATTTAGTTATTTTTATGGATAAATACCTTTTATACTTAACACTGGAAGCCCATTGAAGGAGGATTCCTGCAAGAATAGGGCTTCCTCGGACCGATCGCACCGCTAAGCCGCACCCACCCAGGGCTGCACACAGGGGTCCCATGGGGCTTAGGCAGTTTGTTTGCGCTGCCAAGCCCCACTGCCCAGGGATGCTCACGAGGGTCCTGGCTGGGGACAGGGCTTAGGCGGCTCATTCTCTCTGCCAAGCCCCGCTGCCCAGGGCCGCACACAGGGGTCCCACGGGGCTTAGGTGGCTCATTCATGCTGCCAAGCCCCACTGCCCAGGGCCGCTCACGGTGGTCTCAGCTGGCAGCGGGGCTTAGGTGGCACATGGGGGCCCGGATGATGGCTTGCACTAGCCCTGCCTACAGTATGCAAATTAGCCACCACCTTTGCTGGAGGTTAATTTGCATATCACGCTGATTAGCCAATTGGAGGTGTAGAGAAGGCATAGTCAATTACCATGTTTGTCTATTATTAGCTAGGAGTGCATGCTAGTTCCTCTCTCTGCCTTCAGGAAAGTTCTGTATTCAAAGAATGCAAAACACAATAAAGCACTCCAGAAAGTTTTTCTTTTCTTTCCTATATTTGATGCAGATTTTTCCTGATAAACATATTATTTTTCTGTAATGTTATATAATACTAGAGGCCCGGTGCACAAAAATTTGTGCACTTGGGGGGGAAGAGGGGTCCCTCAGCCCGGCCTGTGCCCTCTCACAGTCTGGGACCCCTCAGGGGATGACCACCTGCTGGCTTAGGCCTGCTCCCCGGGAGATTGGGCCTAAGATGGCAATCAGACATCCCTCTGGCAGCCCGGCAGCCCTCGGGGGATGTCTACTTGCCAGCGGGGAACAGACCTAAGCTGCAGTCGGACATCCTTAGCGCTGCTGAGGAGGCAGGAGCG
>NW_006282082.1:13334-26397 GCF_000327345.1 Myotis davidii | reverse complement strand
TGCTGTGGTCCTTGCTGGGGTGCCTGGCCAGCCTGGATGAGGGGCTGAGGGCTGTTTTCAGGCAGGCCAAGCCTGGAACTGAAGCTCCTAGTCTCTCCTTTTTTTTTATTCTGGGATTTGTTTGGCTTCTATCATTGAAACACTGTTGTGGCTCCAGCTCCAAGGCTGGCTGGTTGAAAGCAGCTTTCTGGGTTTGTTTGGCTTCTATCATTGAAACACTGTTGCAGCTCCAGCTCTGAGGTCTGGCTGCCTGAAAGCAGGTTTCTGGGGTTTGTTTAGCTTCTATAATTGCAACATTGTTTCTTAGAGTGCAGCTCAGAGCTGGGCGGTGGCAGGTGGGGAACCTTGGCTTCCTCCATCACTGGAGCAAGCAAGCCTCCTGTTCATATTAGCTGGTTGGCTGCCGGCTGCCATCTTGGTTGGCAGTTAATTTGCATATCGCCCTCATTAGCCAATGGGAAGTGTGTCAGAGGTACCATTAATTACCATGTTTGTCTATTATTAGATAGGATAACATAGCATAGTACTGTAATATCCAGGGACATGTCACACTCACAGGCAGACTAGTCAATTTCTGGCCAATGCAACCACACTAAATGTAACTAAATATTTGAAAAACTGATAATGACTTAATACTGTCCATTTTTTAGAGCATCTTACAACTCACAAAGCACATTCATCACTATTATTTTACTTGTCACATAGACAGGGCAAGGATTATCATTCTTGTTTTAGAAATGAGAAATCTGAGGTTCAGAGATTATCCACAGCTAATTAGTGGTTGAGCCTAAATTGAGCCAAGGTTTAGTCATTTCTCTTAATTTAAAATATTTGCAATTTGATTTTGTGATCATTTTTAGAGCTTAGGGTTTTGGCATTCGTGCCATAAATTCACAGTTTACCCCTTCACTTTCTTAAAGTTATTACAAACATTGTTTATACTTTAATTCTAACTTTACTTCTTAGAGCGAGATGAATTCAAGGTTAAGAGTAACTTAGATATCAGTTAGACTAGTCTTTTATTCTCGGGATAAGGAAACACAAGCTCAGGAAGCTTAGTACTTGCCAAAAATCATATAGCTTGATAGGGGAATTTGATTGGGACTTCATGATTTTAATTCATGTATTCTACACTTAAAAAAAACTGAAAGACTTAATTTTTAAAGAAGTTGCAGGTTTACAAAAAAATTGATTGGAGAGTTCCCACATACACCCCTCCCAAGTTTTTTACATATTATTTGTATCTTGTATTAGTGTGGTAAATTGTTAACAATTTTATATGATTATTGATGTAATCAAATAATGATGCATTATTATTAACTAAAATCCATCCTTTACATTAGGGTTCACTCTGTGCTGCACATTTCATGTGTTTGTTTTTTTTTTTTTTTTTCATTTCATGTGTTTTGACAAATGTATGACATGTGTCTCTGATAACTGTGTCATACAGAGTAGTTTCACTGCTCCAAAGCTCCCTTCTTCCTCTTAGCCATTGCTCCTTCCCTGAAACTCTGGCAACCACTAATCTCTTTTAACTTAATTTTTAAAATTGTCAGTAGACATTTAATATTATTTTATATAAGTTGAAGGTGTATAGTACAGTGGTTAAACAATTATATAATTAAATTGATCCCTCCCATAATTCAAAAACCCATCTGACATCATACATAGTTATTACAATATTGACTATATTCCCTAGGCTGAACTTTATATCCCCATGGCTATTTTGTAACTTCCAATTTGTACTTCTTACTCCCTTCACCTTTTTTTTTTTTACCAATTCCCCAACCCCCATCACTTCTGGTAACCATCATATCTTGACTGTCTCCATAGTTTTTCTTTTTTTCAGAATGTCATATAGTTGGAATCATACATTATGTAGCCTTTTAAGATTAGTTTCCTTTACCTAGAAATATGCTTTGACTGTTTTTCCTTGTCTTTTTGTGGCTTGATAGCTCATTTTCTTTTTCTTTTTTATCATTAAGTAATATTCAATTGCATGAATGTACCACACTTTGTTGGTCCATTGAAATGTTGAAGGATATGTTTGTTGCTCCCAAGTTTTGGCAAGTATAAATAAAGTTGGGATAAAGATGAGTTGCTATAAACATCTGTGTGTAGGTTCTTTTTCTGTACAGAACTTTTCAACTCATTTGGGAAAATTCCAAGGAGTGAGATTGCTGGGTTGTATGGTAAGAGTATGTTTAGTTTTGTAAGAAATAGCCAAACTGTCTTCCAAAATAGTTGTACCATTTTGCCTTCCCACTGTCAATAAATGTGTCTTTCTGTTCTTCTACATCCTTGCTAGTATTTGTCAGTTGTTTGGATTTTAGCCACTTAGTTATTTGGATGTTGGTAATTTTCAGTTCTCTGACTGCATATGATGTGTAGCATCTTTTCATGGGCTTATTTACCACCAGTATATCCTCTCTGGTGAGAAGTCCAGATGTTTTGCCCATTTGTTTATTAGGTTCTTTGGGTTTGTTGAGTTTTAAGAGTTCTTTGTACATTTCGATACCAAGTTCAATGTGTATTTGATATATGTAGTAGAGCTCGGGAAGTATGTCTCAGCACTGCGGCTGATGCAATGGTGTGAGCACACTCCACCATGACATGCTTCCTCGGCACACCAGGAAGTAGCAACGCCCACCTGAACTAACTCCTAGAGCCACGTGCACAGTACCCCAGCCTTTCAGCCATTGGTCACCTATACCAACGTGTCTCCCTCTGATTGGTCCCCTCATGCTATATATACCCCTGTAGTTCCGCAATAAAATGGATCTGCGTCACTGAACCTGGTCCCTGGAGTTGTGCATGCAGACGCCCTAGTGCGTTGGGGCTCCGTCGTCCTCACCCCCGAGGGATCCCCTGCTTCCGATATGCATTCCCCTAGTGACTAAATTAGGTTTTGAATTTTAGTCATCTACCCTTCCTTTTTATGTCCACATCTCCCATATTCTAATATAAGAAAGGTGAAAGTCAGTTGTCAAAGCAAGAATTGTTAAATACCACCATCCTTAACAATCAACATCAACAAAACAACCATTTTATTAGTCATAAGTCAGGCGCCATACTAAAGGTTCTTATTGTTCCTCCAGTATTTAATCTAACTTTGACTATTTAAACCTTAAAATATGTGAGGTATCTTCATTAATGAATGTCAATTGGAAATGCTTGAAGTAAAGGTCATGAAGTCAGATGTTTATGATGTTTTCATTAGTGAAAATCACTGAAATTGATTAATGTAGTATTTTTTTAAAGATTACATCTGAAGCCTCAACTATGTGACCACAAAATATTTGTAACAAAAGGATTTTGACCACCAAATAGCGCTTAAGAACTAGTTACATTGTGGATTTGGAATGTCAAATATTAAAAAAAAATGTTTTTGAGTGAGAAAACACAAAACCACTGACATTTGGAAACTTGCTATTTTGTGCAAAAGCAGAATAAAGATGAGTTGAAAATATGTGTTTATCACCATAGCAATTCTAGTGTTCATAGCAACAGATTTACCAAGGTCATCAGAGTGATTTCATTACCTCTGAAGGTAAAAGCACCATTTTTCTATGGTGGACTGGTATTCAGGAAAACCAAATCCACAGCAACAACAAGACACTTCTTCAGAAACAGCAGCATATTGGACTGACCTCCGATGAATCTTCTTTATTTCTGTAACTTAAGTGGGGCACAGAACTACCCTAGATTATACCAATGGAACTGGCCTGCATGGCCATTGAAGAAAGCCTCAAAAGTATGAGCAGCCCCAGAAAAAGAGAACAGAAGTATGTTTTAGAACATATTTTTTTTTTTTTTTTTTTTTTTTGCTGGCTATCTCTCAAGGTCGTTTTTGTTTGACTCTTTAAGTCAGATGTTACAAAGCCAAAATCAGGTCACATTTATATATCCCATTTTGGCCAGAGAAAGAAATGATACAATAAACATTGAATTTCAAGGATACACACACACACACACACACACACACACACACACACACACATGCACACACACACACACACACACACATACCTACACTGACATGACTGAATTTTTTAAGGTTTGGTCTAAATTTGACTTTATTTTACTGAGGAAATTATAGAAATAGCCCACATAGTTTCTGAAAGAGCCTACATTAAAAAGGCAGTTTAGGACATATTTTCATTATGCTTCTTAAATCTAAAAATTTTAAAGCCATTAAAACATCTTATGATAATACTTTATTATAATAAAAGAAAAAAACAAAGAAAGTTGGCATCTGTGGCAAAATTTGATGAAGTATTTATAAATAAGATAAATACACACACATTTTAGGAAATAATGAATTTAAAATACCTCAGTGGGCTAAACTGTTTTTCTTCTAGCTTCTCTCTCCTGATTTTGATGATCGTATTCTACATATATAAATATTTTATAATATAATGTCAGTACCAGATATCACATTACAGTTTTGCTGTGTTATAAAATCTTTTATTCTTGCCTGCTATAGTCAGTATTTTGAGGGAGCATATTTCAAATTATTTTCTTCAGTAATGTGTGCCTTCTAGAGTTGGAAAATTTTAGAAGGAGCCTATACTATCTTTATTTCAGCATCTGATAAACTGCTAAGAAAAATTTGTCATCCCAATGCCTGACTCATAATAAGTGTTCATAGATTTTTTGATCATAGATCTTTTGGAATGCATACATAAATGAGTAACTGAATGCATGCATGAATAAATCACTTCAGGTAACGTCATAAGAGAAACTGAAGTGCAATTTTCAAAAATGATTCTTCAGGAAATCATTTAAGCATATGAGATAGTCTTGAAGTGAGGCAAAGGCAATATTTATATTTCAATATGAGTATGAAATATACCAGTACAAAGTTAATGTTTGCATGAGTCACACAGATATAAGAAAAATTTCTCAGTCATATTTGAGCAAAACAGCTACTTGAAGCAATGCTGTTTATTTCTCTCTCATCTTCTGAATGTGTTTTTCAAGTGACCTTGACCACTGTTTAAAGTGCACATGCTTTGGAGACAAAGAGGCCTGATTTAAAATCCCAGCTTTTACTAGTTGTGTTATCTTGTTATAGAATTTTATGACTCTATTTTTTACATTCCTAAATTAAAGATAAAATCATCAACCTCTTAGTATTGTTGTAAGAATAAATGAAATAATGCATGCACACATAATAAGCACTTACTATCTTTGGGGTACTTATTTATTTCCCTATAATCCCCCACCCTTTACTTCCTTACCCACACACCACTCTGTTCCACATTTTAGTCACTATGTATTTGATATTTTTCTATGAATCACTACTTAATCCTTGACCCCCTTTCTCATCTGAAGATCAAGTCCTAAATCTTTAACACCTCTTTTCTGTCTAATCCCCTGGAACCTTTTGAGAAATGATCTATTTGGGCATATCTAATTTTTAGCTTCTTATTTTAGGTTACTTTCTGGGCTGGAGTAGATGCAGCAGTGAACATTTCCTAAATAAGAACGCTTTTGGAATGGCCTATTGCAACAGCTCTCAAAGAGAGGTGCTGAGAGGACTGCACCAATCCACTGAAGCTCCTTATAAATACATCCTTAGGCTGCACCTTCAGATATTTTAATTCAGTAGATCTATAGTGGGGTCAGGAAATCCTGTTTTAAGAGAAAGGAAAATACCCCACCCAGGTTATTTTGATATGTAGCAAAGTTTGGAAACCAAATGTCTATTCCACTCATTCAGCCCAGATAAATTTATCCAATAAATATCCTGCAATTCAGGTATACTCCCCATGTCTCTTAATACTTTTAAGCATTTTGGTGCTATTTTAGTTTCATGTATTATAAAGGTAGCATGGCAGAGTGAAAAACACACATGGGTCATGGTGTCAGACACTCTAGGATTATAATCCCAGTATGAAATGAATATAACATTGTCTACCTTCTAGGATCTTTGCATGAGTTAAATTAACTTATTTTGTGTAATGTGTTTGATATACTAGTATATTTTATTCCAGAACTGGTTGCTATTATGTATTATTCTTTGTTTCTAAATCACCTTTTGACTTGCCAGATATGGGATGCTGTGATAGATTGACTTGTTGGGTCACAATTTTTACCTGTCCTTGCATCTACATCTTGGCCATAACTTTATAGTGGCTGCAGGGTGTTTTCCTGCGGCCAGACTTTGGGTGTGGCCTTGCGATTTGCTTTGATTTTAGAATGGGTGATGCAGGCAAGAGTTTAGATTGTGTTTGCATGACTCAGTATATACTCAGATGCCTCTTTAATACCATGAAGAGCACATGTCCCACCTATCCTACTTATCCAACTAAGATGAAGGATACATAGGTCAGAGTTACACAATGGACCTGGGAAACTGCAACTTAAAGAATAGTCACCTCACTGAACCCAGCCAATCCCAGTCTAGATCAGCTGACTCACAGATATGAAGAGCCCAGGTGAAATCATCAGTACCGTTTTAGCCATTGCAGCCTGAAGCAAAAGCCACCTAAGATGACTTGCAGATCCATGGAAATAAAACATTTTTGTTTTAAAATACTGATCTTGGAATCCTTTTTCAAGCAGTCTGATTGTGGTAAATAGCCAGCCTCCTCTCTACTGATGCTTTTTTCTCATTTTTAATGAAAATCTGAGTTATCAACCTCTCTCTCTCTCTCTCTCTCTCTCTCTCTCTCTCTCTCTCACACACACACACACACACACACACACACAGACTAATCAGCAAAAAACACAGTTCATTTTTTTTAACAAGGGTGTCTTCCATTTCTAATTATATAGGAGTGATGGTTATGTGTTAGTAAAGAGTTATGTTGTTATAAAGCACTCCTGGAACACTGCGTAGGCATATTTCTATGCCTATGATTGGGTGCCTTTTTTAGTTTTGAAGTGTAAAGATCTTACAAGAAATAGTTGAGCTATGTGTCCGTCCAACTTCCATTGAAGATTTTTGTCCAAGACTTGGATAGACAGATGAGAGATTGCTCATGAAAGCAGTATACAAGAAGATGAGAATCCATGGGTCAAGAAGTTATTACCCAGAATTATTTGCAAGAAATGAGCAGCAAAAAATAAAAGCACAATTATTAATTGTCCATTAATTATTGAGTTGTTGCTAAACCTTTGTTATTACAAGCAGTGTTCTGATGAACATCTTCACTGATGCCTTTCTCTGCAGACTTTACGTAAGAGTTTCTCTTGGATATATACCCAGGAATGCACAATTTCCTAAATGGTTTTAGATTGCCCCCTAGAATGATTAACTGCATTAGTTTATGCTCACACCACTAGTGCATAAAGATTCCTTTTCCCCACTTTTCACCAATACTTTGTATTGCCTGAAGTTTTTATTGTTGTTACTAGTATATGATGGGTATAGAGTGCTCGCTCATTCTTTCTGAAGTTGCATTTCTTTAATTCTTGTGAAATTTAGCAGCTCCTTCTCTTTATTAGACATTTTGGTTTCTCATTTTTGGAATTATCTATTCATATTGTCTACCCTTTTTTATTGGAATTCTGGTCTTGTTCTTGATGGTTTGTTCCTTATATCTCCTACAGATTATGTTTTTGTTTGCTAAGTATTTCAACAATGTCTTTTCCCAATTTTTTACCTGCCTATTAACCTTCTTTATGGTGTTCTGCATTGAAAAAATATACTTAATTTTGATAATATTAAGTCAATCAAATCTATACATCAAGCTCTGTGCTTTGTACAGCTCATTTAAGTAATGATTTTCCATGCCTATTAAAAAAAATTCACCTATTCTATTCTAATAATGTCATAATTTTGACTTTTAGAGTGTAGTCTTTTCTTCATATGGAATTTATTTTATATGTAATAAAAGGTATGAATTTCAATATGTTTTTCTCTTTTGTAAGGAAATTATATTAGCGCTATTTATTAATTAATTTTCCCATTGATTTGAACTAAGATATCAATTTCTCATATTTTGGTACTTCCAAAGTAGTTCCATTGCTCTATTTGTCAATTTCTGAGTAAGTACCACAGTCTTTTGATTTTTATTGTAATATAATAGCTTGTTTCTAAAGTAAAAGCAATGGTTTTTAGTATAGAGTGCACTAATAATAACTTTTGAGGGTTGGCAATGGTTATTTTATTGTCTTAAGTTAAAAAATCAAATAAAGTGGTTAATGAGTAAACATCCACATGGCTTATGCCATAAAGACTGCCTCATATAAATTTTATCATAATGTATATGAGATGTGGGAAATTTATATATATATATATATTTTTTTTTTTATTCAGATTGTCAATAGGATTGTAATGAGCCACTTGATTAAAGCTTAATACTAAAATTGCTTACTTTATTAGAATTGAAACTTCCCAGACAATATTTATTCAGCTATATTTATGTAGACACCCAGGTGTTGGTTATCTAAATCATAGTCATGTATTCACTTCAGAGATTTAAGATCCTGCATTCAGCTCAATCATATAGCAGGTGATAATTAGAATTCAGATCAGACACCATCTGCTCAAAAACTTTCCTAAGCTTCTATTTATTTGTTTCAATTTTGATCCTTTTTGTTGCCACCAGACTAATATTCCTGCACAGTCAGGATGGTACCAACAGTACAAAAAGTGCAAAACTTTGAAACCTCATTCTCTTTATGTTAACACTGAATGTTCAAATACTAATAATTCAATGATTTTAATAGTGTAGTTAGTGACTCTGTAACTATCAAGGCAGATTGCATATTTCCCAAATTTCTCTCCTGCGCATGAATGCTTAGGACAAATTGCTTTAATTTGGGGAGAGGATGTATAATACTGCCTCCAATGAATTGGATGCAGTTCCAGTCATATCTCCTCTCTGTGTATATCTACACACACAAGTAGGTAAGCAACTGTTTACTTTCATAAGAGAATACAAATATCTTAAGAACATTAAAGTTTAATAAAGAACCTTACTGCCCAGCAGTCATCCACTCTATTGAATAACAAAATAAAATGCATGCACTTAATCAACCATCACCATCTTCCCTTATTGCTAGTACTTTCGCTTTAATATGCTAAGCAAAATATGCCAGTCAGAGAAAGACAATTATCACATTATCTCACTTACCTCTAATGAACAACATGAAATGACTTACAGAATAGGTCCAGAGACATGGAAGCATGCAACAGATTGACGAATCTCAGAGGGAAGTGGGAGAAGATCTGAGAAAATATTAATCAGTGAACTTATTTGCACTTATGCATAACCCATGGACACAGACAATGGGATGGGGAAGGCTTGGGGTACAGTGGGAGCTGAGTGGAGAGAGGCAATGGGGGAAATTTGGAAACACCTGTATTACCTTAGCAATAAAGATAATTGTTTTAAAATATCCATCTGCATGTAACCTACACTTGATCTATACATTAATGTCATGCTTTATCATTATTTGTTCCCATTCAAAAAAATAAAAAGATAATATTAAATCAATGTAGAGCATTTAAAAATCAAAGACATGGTAGAATTCAGGAAATACAGTATAGGTAGAGGGTCTCCTGTATTCAAGGCACCGAGGAATATATGCACAAAAAAGTATGACATGATTTCGTCCTCAAGGAACTTAAAATTTAGATGAAGATACAAGTAATACACACAATAAATTGATGAATTACTAAGAAAATTATAGGAACAATATTGTATTGATTTGTTTGTTTGTTTAATTATTTATAATCAATATATATTCTGCTCCTAAAAGATGGTAAACAGCTTGCAATATCCTAATTCAAAATAGGGTACATATTATATGCTAGGTACTATCAGTGGACAATGGGGTTATAGCAGTAAACACAATAGATAAAAATCCCTGCCTTCAGTAAACTTATTTCTGGAGGCAAGAAAACAATAAACAAATATATGGCATCATGTCAGCAACAAGTGCCATGAAGGCGATACAGAGGGAAGTGCTACTTCAGATAGGAAGCAGTATTTGAGCAGATACCTAAATGGGTTAGGGGAAATAGCCAAGGGTTTCTCTGGCCAGAGTTTTCCAAAACATAGAGATGACCAAGTACAAAGACGATTCCGGGCACAGGAAGAAATGCTAGTATGGCTGAATCAGTGAGAAGTAAGGAAGAGTTAAGTGAGGTCAGAGTCTATATGTGATAATACACTTTGGAGGTTTTAAAGCAGGAAATGACATGATAAAACTGTGGCTCTAGCTTCTCTGTGGCTACTCTACCTACTGTGAAGTGACCAGATTATAGGAGACAAGAAAAGAAGCAGAGATATTGCCTATATACAGGCAAGAGCTGATAATGATTGTTAATAATAGTGAAGGTGGTAAGAAGTGATCAGATTCAAGATATATGCTGAATTTAGAGCTAAGAGGAATTGTTGATGAATATGCAATAAGAGAGAAAAATTTTAAGGTTTCAGGCCTGAGTGAAACATGGTGGTGTTTACTAAGATGAGGGAAGACTGGGAGAGAAGCAGCTTTTGGGGAGGGAGCAGAGGGCAGAAAACAAAAGTTTAACTTTAGAGATTATGTTTTAGAAGACTATTAGAGATGCAAGTGGCAATGTTTATCTATATAGATATAGGTATAGATATAGCTATAGATATAGATATATAGATATAGATATAGATTGATTTCAGAGAGGAAGTGAGAGGGAGAGAGAAATAGAAACATCAATTATGAGAATCATTGATCGGCTCTGTCTTGCATGCCCCCTACTGGGGATTGAGTCTGCAACCCAGGCATGTGCATGCCCTGAGCAGGAATCGAACCATGACGTCCTGATTCATAAATTGATGCTCAACCACTGAGCAACACTGTCCAGGCCCAAGTGGCAAAGTTGACAAGCAGTTGGTTAGACAAGTCTGGAGTTCAGAAACTAAGTCTGTGCCAAAAACACACATCTGCAAAGCATTAGCATATGCATGGTATTTAGAGCCACAGGTTTGGATGAGGTCGCCTGGGGAGGAGTGAATAGAGAAGAGAACCGAGCCTTGAGGCACTTCATTATTTTTAGGTTGGAAAGAAGAGCAGCCATCATAATTGCCTGAGTAGCAGTGTCTAGTGCAATGGTTAGTGTCTTGAAAGCCAAGTGAAGGAAATGTTCTAAGATAGAGGAAATGAAGAATGGAAAAAAACTGCTGAGAGGGCCACTAGGATAGGACTGAAAGCTGACCATTGCATTTAACAGTCACAGTATAGTGCTTTGACGTTTTACTTCATTGGTAATTTCCCTGGTCGTGCTTCTTGATTCATATTTATATTTTACCATTATTGTTTTCTCTGACTTCATCTGATGACCTACTTCAAGTCCTTACTAGAATAAATGAGAGGATAAATAAATACCTTTTCATAATTAAAGTATTTTCTGTTGGAACCTGCAAATTCATTTAACAGTCGTTTGATGAAGTATGTACCATACATTGTGTAAGGACTAGAAATATATATATTTCACACAAAACTGATTAAAGGCATATGGCCACATATCAATCATACTCTGTATCTCCATATGACCTATAGAAATAATTTTATATTACCTTGACTGAAAACCCTCCATATTACCTCCTTATGTTCTGGGGAATTGTTGTCCCAATGCATGAAAATAGAACATTCACTAACCCTTTAATCTCTATTCTCCACCAGAGCTCGCCTATGGACTAAAGAAAAGAGCAATGTTTTCCCAAATTTTGAAATAATTACCAAGGAGAATTCAAAAGTTATAACATACCTATGATGGAAATCCAGCTTAAGAAGAATAGTCAACTCTTTATTAATGAAATCAATCTACAACCAACCATTTTGACTTTTGTGCCCAAGAGACAAAGGAGGTAAACCACAAACGAAGTCTCTTGGGCTGAAAAAAATTGTGAAATGGTGAGGCATTTCTAGTTTTCCTGCATTTAATCAGTATATACATGCAATCCACAGGCTTTTCATTTATACGCAGATTTGTACCATCATGACCACAGTGAGTTTTAGAATATTTTCCTCACCTTAAAAAGAAATTGAGGACCCCTTTAGCCATCATCCTTTCAACTTCTCAGGCCTTAAACAACCATTAATATACTTTCTGTCTGTACAGATTTCCTCATTCAGGATATTTCATATATATGGAAACATAATATGTTAACCTTTGTGTCTGGCTTTTTCCATACAGCATAGTTTTTAAAAGGTTCATTCATGTTGTAAGCATATATAAATGTTTAATTCCTTTTTATTGCCTATAATATCCTTTGTATAGCTATATTTTGTTTATCCACTCATCAGCTGATGAAATTTAGGTCATTTCCAAAATTACCTATTATGCATAATGATGCTATGAATATACATGAACAACTTTTTGTGTGGACAGACATAGGTATAATTTTTCTTGGAAATAAACCTAGTATATGTGTGTATTTATATATGCATGTATGTATGTATGTATACATAAACACACACAGAAAGAGCTTCCAGTCCCAATGGTGGAGTAAGTAAATGTGGTACTTGTCTTCTCCCACAACATCAAAATTATAAGTAAACTACAGAACAACCATCATTCAGAACCACTGAAATCTAGATGACCAGAAGTCTTTTAATTAAAGACATAAAGAAGCTATATTGAGACTGCTAGGTGGGGCACAGAATAGTCATGGGGATGCAAATTATAGCATAGGAAATATTATCAATAATCCTATATAATAAAAGAGAAACATGGTAATTAGCTGTACCTCCACTACCCTTCCCATTGGCTAATCAGGGCGATATGCAAATTAACTGCCATCCAAGATGGCGGCCGGCAGCTAGGCAGCTTGAAGCGAACATGAGGCTTGCTTGCTTCAGTGATGGAGGACTCCAACATTCCCCGCCTGACTTGCCTGCCTCTCAGCTGCAACTCTAAGCAACTATGTTGCGAATAAAGAAGCTAAAAATACCCCAGAAACCTGCTTTACTCAGTGGAGCTTCAGCCAGCCGGACTGCAACATGGTATCAAATACAGAAGGTAAACAAAGGCCAGAAACCTGTTTTCAGCAGCCGAGTCCTCAGAGCTAAAGCTGACCCAGAATAAAAAAGAAAAAAAAAGAAAAAAAGGAGCGGTTGGGAGCTT
>NW_006282082.1:4061-12817 GCF_000327345.1 Myotis davidii | reverse complement strand
ACCTATAGACCCTGCCTTGAGTGTGACAGGGGGTGGTGCCCCAACCCCCCATCGGCCCTGCTCTGAGCCCAACCAGTGGCTGCACCTAGGGATTGGGCCTGCCCTTGGCCACCCGGGAGCGGGCCTAAACCAGCAGGTTGTTATCTCCCGAGGGGTCTCGGACTGTGAGAGGGCACAAGTGAGGCTGAGGGACAGCTCCCCGCCAGTGCACAAATTTTTGTGCACCGGGCTTCTAGTCTATAATAATAAAAGAGCAATATGCTAATTAGACCAGATGTCCTTCCGGGCATCATTCTGGATGTCTTTCTGGATGAAGCCGGGTCTGGAGGGAAGTCATCCGGGTGCCAGAAAAAAGCCAGTGCTGCTAGCTGTGGGGAAGGAAAGCCTACTCTTGCACGAATTTTAGTGCATCAAGCCTCTAGTATTGTAATAACTATGTATGGCATCAGGTGGGTACTAAATTTATTGGAGTGATCACTTTTAAGTTACATAAATGTCTAACCACTGTGTTGTACACGTGAAACTACTATAATATTGCATGTTAACTGTAACTAAAAAAAGGAAAAATGTATAAAAATAATCAGAGGCCCAGGAGTCCAGAACCAAGAATAAATCAAGTTAGGCCTAGTAAAATTGAGAGCATGTCTAGAATAAACTGTAATATGTACTTTTAAACGTAATTTTCTAAATAGATTATACCCATCTTGCCTGTAGCATCATGTTATCTGTTTTTTTGACTATGGATTATTGTTCTAAATTCTCTGTGAATCATCAAAATGGTTTATGGAAATGCCATTAGTAGAGAGAAGATCCCTTTCCTTGTTTATTAAAAAATTTAAACTGTGTCATATTTTAAACCAAAATGAAGCTATTGCTTGAAACGATATGTGAAACAGATACAGTCAAACTACATTTACTGTGGACAGGGACTTGGATCATTAGCCAAGTGCAGTGTTTTCCAAAGTTCCATAGAAGATGAATTCTTAGGACTACTGATTTTTTTTTTTTTTTTTTGGGGGGAAAGAGAGAAGGGCATGGTACAGTCTTATAAACTTCTGAATTGCCGTGTTAAACAGTGTCAAATATGTTTCATGGCTGCATGACTTCTGAGAACCTTTAACATTCAGTGATTAGCAAACAATCACCTACTCATACAGAGAAAGATTGGCTATGACAAAGGCGGCTTGTGAGTAGCCCTATCAGTGTGGGAACAAAACAAGTGCTTCATATTATTTGCTAAATTAGGTACATTAATCCCTTATGTATTCAATAAAATACATACATTTTTAAATAATTGAATGTAAAGAAAGAAGGCTCTTTTGGAAAGTATGGTTTGTTTCATTCCAACATATTTTTTCATTGAGGATGTGATGGGCTTGTGGGTGACTTTCAGGAGGATATGCTGATACATTCTCTTCTTCAGTATTATCACATCCCACTCGTTTGGATAAAAGCAGTTAAAATATTTTTTTCCAGAGAAAACTTATGTTGAACCTGAAAGGCTTTTATTGCTTATGTGTTTAATTTCCTGAAGTCTCTATGTAATATCTACGTATTATATGATATTTGTAAAAGATACAGCAAAGAATGTCAGGAAAAATATTTTTTTTCTTTCCTGTGGCTGATAACACTACCATGAACATATTTTGTCCTAAATGTTTTAAATAATCTCTCATTACTTCTTCAAATTTACCACAAGAGAGATTATTGAGTCAGAGGTTATGATTATTTTTAAGATAATATATTTTGATAATTTTTTTTTCCAGGAAGGTTGCCTAATTTTCCACTCTTACCAGCAGTAAATGAAAGTAACTATCTCTTCACATACTCCTCAGCACTAGGTAGTTTTTATTTTAAAAGTATACTAATTTGATAGCTATAGTACCTATTTTTTTTTAATATATTTTATTGATTTTTACAGAGAGGAAGGGAGAGAGAGATAGAGAGCTAGAAACATCGATGAGAGAGAAACATCGATCAGCTGCCTCCTGCACATCTCCTACTGGGGATGTGCCCACAACCCTGGTACATGCCCTTGACCGGAATCGAACCTGGGACCTTTCAGTCCGCAGGCCGACACTCTATCCACTGAGCTAAACCGGTTTCGGCTATAGTACCTATTTTTAATTCAATGGACATTTCTTCTATTACATGTAGGAGTTCACATTTTTATGTTTTATAAAAGTAATGATTTCTGAATTAGAAGAATATAACTACCTTGGAGGTAGATCATTTCAGGGGAAAGCTTTTATTTTCTGCATCACTTCTAAGGCTTTTAGGGACACTAAAGCTATACCAGACAGTAAAAACCAGGCAACCATTCACCTGCCATTTGAAGACTCATTTCTGAGTTAGCAGAGGAATACTGATGCCAAATAGTGTTAAAACTTGGATGTGGTTAAAAATCATTACCAAATAAATGGAAAAAGGATTTCAAATTTATGTTTATTCAAATATAGATACTTTACAACGGATATCTAATAAATCTTCATTAGGGAATTAGAAAGTTTGGACTTTTGGCAGGAAATAACCCTAGGACCATAGCCCAAGTTCTGTAATATCTGTTGCTCCCCTCACTTTGAGGGTCCATTTACTTCTTACCCTTTGACATCTCACAAAACTAGTGTGAGCTTATATTGGACAATCAATAATTCATAGATAATAATTCTGAATTCCTTAGGAGCCTAAAGAAGGTAATTAGATGTCATTATTAGTGACTTAACATTGATGGTACATTTTCATCCATCTGATATGCTTAATTTTATTTTAAATTTACCAAATCATTAACCTCTTTTTTCATGGACTATCATAAAAGGCTGAAGTTATTTGATCCTGTGAAATAATTCTGATCCTCACCATTGCTGAAGAATATATAAAGGGAGCCAGTTATTACTGCCAATTTACACCCAGCTTTTTCAATGAAATTGAAAATATGGAATGTTAATCTTGAATATAAAATTCTGCTTATGTGATGTGATAACTTCTATGGAACATTTGCATAAATATTTAGTGAACAAAAGTGTTTGCCTGAGTGGAAGAATATAATACATACAGTATTCAGCTTGATGGTTTTATAATGTGGCAAAAACTGAAGCAACGTTGGCATTGCCAATTAATTTCCACTTAGAAAAGCAGTGTAGCCCTAGCCGGTTTGGCATAGAATGTCAGCCTGTGGACCGAAGGGTCCCAGGTTCAATTCCGACCAAGGGCACATGCTTGGGTTGCATGCAGAAGGCAGCCGATCAATAATTCTCTCTCATCTTGATGTTTTTATCTCTCTCTCCCTCTCCTTTCCTCTCTGAAATATATAAGAATATTTAAAAATGGAAAAGCAGTGTATTTAGGTTTAATTTTTCAAGATTATTAAATAATATAGAATGATACTTTAAAAGCATCTGTGCTACTTTTGTACATTTTGACTGGTTAAAACTCATGCCAAAAGCTGAATGTGGGAATTAGACTTTGTTTGAGATGATGAAAAACACAACTAGATAATAGATGAGTATATCTGTTCATTTCTTTCTACTTTTACCTTCAAAGTGAGTAGAACAATTATTGGTAAAATAATTTTTATCTACATAGCCTCTGAAACTGTGTCATTTAACTAAACAAATTTTATTTTAAGGAATACATTAACAAAGCCCCTTTATTTTCAGCTATTGTAAGTTATTTTAGTGATATATTATTAGATTATTTCTTTGCATGTATTTTATAGTACATTGCTTAAGAAAACCTTAATCTTGAATAATTGTGTCTATGATTCTAAAAAATATTTATGAAAAAATGAATACTTGCAGTTAAAGGATGCAAGAGAATAGTCACCAAAAAGTTTCTCTCCCGCATCTAATACCTGGTCTTCCAAGTCCTTCCCCCAGAAGCAAGTTCTGTGATGGTACAGGCATGATCTATAAATAAGTCATCTGTGTTTACTTTTAAAGGAGATGCAGAACTATACTGAAACTGCATGTTACATATTAGTGCAATATAGTTATTTGTTTACTTTTCTGTTTCTTCTGTTATTTCCCATATCCTTAGGGGCAAGAACTATGTTTTCAACAAATCTGTATTGAGTGATTACTTTGTCTCATGTACTATTGTAGATACTTGGGGTACATGAGGGGACAAAACAACCCAAAAGCCCTACCACCTTGAAACTTTTATTTATATTCATCATCACTACATCCCAAGTATATAGCACAGCATCTGGTACATAGTCATGTTCAGGAAAGTTTTTTTAAATAAAATTATATCAAGATCCTCTATTGGTCAAAGTTCTCTTTTTCTGTGTATACATTAGTAAAGTATATACAACAATCAATATATTCATAATTATATAATGTTATTAATATAACTAATTGTATTACTATATATATATTAACAGAATATATATTACTATATTATAGATGTGTGAGAAAGATTTTAAAGAAAGAGAGAGTTTTGTTTTAAGGAATTAGTTAAGATAAATGTGGGGGTTGACAAGTCTGAAAGCTACAGGCAAGCCTTCAGGTAAGATTTTATATGATAATCTTGAGTCCAAAGGCTGGAAACTCAGGCAGAATTATTATATCGCAGTCTGGAGTCAGAATTCCTTCTTCTTTACAAACCTTTGCTCTTAAGGCCTTCAACTGATTGGATGAGGCCCACTTATTAGAACATTATGGACTATAACCTGCTTTACTTAAAGTAAACTGATTGTAAGTATTAAGCGGTTCTAAATACACATTTACAGAAACATTTAGATTAGTGCTTGGCCAAACAACTGCTCACCATCAGCTAGCCAAGTTGACAAATACAATTAACCATCACAGATGTCAATCTGTTATAATAATATTCCACAATGGGTGGATAATATGGCTAATTCAGTCAAGGTTCTATTTCAAAATAGATTTATTTCAAAACATTAATTGCACTGTTCATGGATCTGCTCCCTACACAAACATCCCAATTTACCCCTACCTCTATTTTCTTTGTCTCTATGCATACACTAAGTTATTTTATTTAGGTCTTATGCCTAAATTTCCAGCAGTATAAAAAAGCTACAAATTATTTTTTTTCTTATTTAAGACGGTGGCTTACCAGTCTTCATCATATTGCTTGTTTTCCCCAGATAACATTATTGAAATTTGATTAATGTTTTGATTTCCCCTGCTCATTTTGATTTTACCTGGGTATTATATTTTTCACCAATTTATAATTCTTTACTGTTTTCTGAAATCTCATATAGTTGAATTAGATGCCATTTGGAAAAAATGCTAAAAAACAAATTAGAAAAAATATTTAACTCAATGATTTAATTATCCTAATTATTTGAGAATCCTAAATGAGCTTGCAAACAATCGTACTCATAAAATGTTTTTAATTAGCTCTTTTGTATTTCCAGATTAACTTTATAGCATTATATCAGTGCCAGGTATGCCTTGTCTACTCTTTACTAACATACTGAAGTAGATATGCAAAAAGACCAAACCATGAAACATTTAATGAAATAATGACCAGAAACAAAATATGGGAGAGAGATTAACATGGTAAATGGGGTTGAATTGGGGGAAAAAAAGGCTCCTTCTACTTGGAAGCAAAATAGCCCATTAAGGCAAAAAGAACTTAAGAATCAACTTTGCCTCCTTCCTGTTGTCAATATAGACCCATGGTTGCTCCACTGACCAGAAATGTATGCATCCAATTCTCTGTGACATAGTGACCACTTCTGAAATGGCCAGGGGAGGGGTGGGCAAACTTTTTGACTCGAGGGCCACAATGGGTTCTTAAACTGGACTGGAGGGCCAGAACAAAAACATGGATGGAGTGTTTGTGTGAACTAATATAAATTCAAAGTAAACATCATTACATAAAAGGGTATGGTCTTCTTTTTCAATAGTTTTATTCATTTCAAACTGGCCGGATCCAGCCTGCGGGCCGTAGTTTGCCCACGGCTGGGCCAGGGTCTTGCTTACCATGCCCTCCTTTCTGGCATTATTTAGGTTTTTCCCTTTCTATACCCACTGGGACAGTGGTTCCCACTCCTACCTGATGTGGGAATAAATATTCAACAAATATTTATTGAGCACCTACTATAGCTAGGCAGTATTCTAGGTGTTGATAAAGCATTGAAAAAGAAAAAAAAAACATGCCTTCATGGTGCTTACATAGTAGTAGGAAGAGAGAGATAATAAGCTAAAAACAATAAATGAATAAACTACATGGGATGTGTCTTAGTAGTTTAAGAAACTTGTCAACTGGTTTAGTCAACTTGGGTTGCTATAGCAAAAAGACCATAAATAGGAACCTTAAACAATAGAAATTGATTTCTCACAGTCCTAGAGACAGGAAGCCTGAGATCAGGGTGTCACTAAGGCCAGGTTCTTGGTGAGAGCCTTCCTTCTTGTTCACAGATAGCTGTCGTCTCACTTCATCCTCACATGGCAGAGAAAGAGAGAGACAAACATTTGGTCCATAGCAGTATGTTAGAAAGTTATAAGGTCTATGTTAAAAATAAAAAGAAGAGATATATGAGGGCATCTGACTGTGACATCTGTCACCCGTTGATCTTCAGGGTTGATTCAGCTGATCTGGCTAGCTGGATGGGTTCCATGTGTACCACTCCTGAAGGTGCATGCTGGGTTGAAAAGGACCAGTTTCCCAGATAGTAGGGGCCTAAAAGCAGCATACAAGCAGCCATGCTCCTCTGCTAGAACCTCCAAACAAGTTCTCAAGGGCCATTTACAGAAGAGCATAGGGCAGTCAAGCTCCCAAGGCTCCATACACATCCGAATGAGCTGCTGGGTCTGGCAGACTGCTTCCTTTAAAAAATAAAAAGAAAAGAAAAAAGAAGAGGTCAAGATGGGTTGAGTGTGATGTGAAGAGCAATAAAGCCTGAGTAATCCTTATTAAGTCATCAGAATCATATATATGAATTGTGGTACTCTCTTTAGAATTTCAAATTTATTATCTCTGAATGGTGCCTAGGAGTCTATACCTCTGTCCATTGATTTATTCATTCTGGCTTATAAACCTGTGTATATATGCAATCTTGAATCAAAATCAAACAAAAAATAAAATGAAACATAACCCTTGTAACATTATTACACCACCCTAACCCCTATCTCTTTCCTTTTTTGCTAGAGTTCTAGAAATAATAGTCTATACTTAAGATATCCATGAAGCATGATTTTTAAGTCAAGCACACAGGTAATAATTAATAAATGTCAGAAATTATTCTAAATACAAAGTAGATACTATTGTTATGACCCTTAATTTATCTCTATACTTTAATGCCTCCACCATTGAGTCATCCAGCTTTTCCCCTTTTCCTTGTGGGCTAGGGGACTAGAGTGATTTAAGACAGAAACAGTTTGCCTGGCAGAACCTGAGGAGATTTTGTTGGCATTGGGCAAATCATAAGTCATGGATATCCAGCAATGCTCCGGTTCATGTCAGCCACAGAAAAATAAACTCTCATGGCCATTATAGAGAACTCTAAATATATAATATTCCTAACATTTCTCCCAATTCCTCCCACTCACATAATACTACATCTTAACCACCCAAAGAAGAGGCAGTAGAGGGACATTTAAGAGGAGAGATAGAATGAAGGAACTTGTTGCTGCAACCCACACTTCTTTCTGGGATGATCCAGGTCTTAAAATAGGCTTTGTAATTTGACTTAACAGTGGCCAGAGGGAAGGGAGGTAAGGGGCTGGATGGAGGTGGGTAAAAGGAGATATGGCTACATCTGTAATAGTGGCAAATATAAAAATAAATTTAAAAAAATAAAACCAGTATTCTAATAATACAGCAGCAAGGGCATTGGGAAAAGGGCTGAGGGGGGTGGGGCTGGGTCCAAGAGCAGCTGCCCTTCTAGACGGGCAGGTTCTCTGTGGGTCCGCACTTGCTGTTGCACGCTCCCGGGCCCACCTGGTGCATTTACATAATCCGCTCACCCTCCTAAGCAGTCTAGTTTGAGAGCCCTGACAGGAACCCACATGGGAACACAATGCCATGTGGTGTGAGCTGTGATAACCGAGAGGCAGGGTGCTTGGAGGGGACTGTCACACAAGGCTGGAAAGGAAGAAGGAATGCTTCCTGGAGGAGGTGACCCCGAGGCTGAGACAGAAAGCACAGATAAGAGGTAGTTAGGGGAGCCAGTGGGAAAGTTAGAGATGAACCTGCAGATAGCAGTCCTCTGAAGCATCTCATCAACCAAACCTTCAACAGTATTCAAGCCCCATAGCCAGCAGCTGCCTGGGGCCAGACAAGCCTTCCTTCTGATCCAAGCTGAGGCATCCAAGGGCGAATGCGCTCAGCCCTCAGGGTCGGTGAGAGCTGGGGTCCTTATCCCAGCTTCACCATTCAGGCTCATGCAGCAATTCCATCGCTGCTCCTGCCGGACTATTATGCAGCTGGTACTAGAACTAATCATGGGAAGCCACTAAAAGTTAGGAAGGCCTTGAGTTTCCAATGTAGTCTGTGCCTTCAAAAGCTCCCTCTCTGGGGTCAGAAGGAAGGCGTGAGTGGGGGCAGGGAGACACCAGGACCTGCCGGCTGGGCGAAGGGTTCTGGCATGAGTGATGTCAGGTCTCACTACTACCTCGCTGGGCCATCTAAGGCATGGCTGCCAAGACAATCTCCACGCGTTACGATGACTGAAACAGTGATCTCCCCTGGACCTCGGCACCCCTTGCTTTCAAACAAACAAACAAACAAACACACAAGCAAATAAATAAGTAAATAATTCAAACCAACCAAAAAGCAGAAGCACC
>NW_006282082.1:0-1642 GCF_000327345.1 Myotis davidii | reverse complement strand
TGCCCTCCCCCCCCAGAGTGCACAAATTTTTGTGCAATGGGCCTCTAGTATATAATATATAAAAGGCTAAGTGACCGACCATACATACGTCTGACCATCCAACTGACTGACCGGCTGGCATATATGACGTGCACTGGCAAGATAAAAGGCTAAGTTGACTTATGCATGCATGATACATATAAAACTCTCACTGGTGCCAATCACATGCATGTGTTTCAATCTGTCATTGTAGATCGTGAATTTGGTTGACACTTCTATTATAGCAAAAGGGTGAATAGCATTATTAAAATATTTCTTCTAATTAATTTCCTTTCAATGTGCATGAATTCATGCAACAGGCCACTAGTATGAAAGAAAAATATGAGATCTAGTACAAGAAGAATAAATGATCACAAGTGTAATGAAAGAAATCTTTCCAGATTAAAAATTCAACAGACCTGAAAACTTTAGTAAAGATAGTAATGTGGAATCATGCTCTCAACCTTTAAACTCTGAATTCAATAAAAAAATAAACAAAGGAAATCAACAATAATAAAGGAACTAATTTACACTAAAATAATTAGACAGCCACAAAAATATATTATAAAAATATATTTTTAATGTAACTAAATTTAATAAAATTCAAAAAGGACACTAAATATTGAACTGAAATTCCACTACATTAGATAATAGAAAAATTGGGACAAAGTAAGAAGAGAAAATTTTTAAGAGTCCAATTAAAATCCTTTAACTCGGCAATGAGCTGAAATGGTATAGGGACTATTTTAGGATGATATACATAAATAGCTTTGGTAGAGGGGAAATCTTGTTTTGTGTATTCAATTTTTTCTCTATTGTAGAAGGAAAGGTGTCTGGTAAAAGTAATAAGATAATGAAATGTTTGGAATTTTGGGAGAAATGGAGACAATTTGAAAGATTTATTATGGAAAAAGAAAAGTCCAAGGTAAGTTTCTAGACTATAAATTTATATTGGTTCTTCTTTATACTTACATACTTTTTTTTCTATTACTAATCACCAGCCTGTATGTAGGCAGTGAGAAGATTGCAGAAGTTGAGTTCTGCTGGGACAATAGCATACAAATTATGGAGTTGAATATATTGGTATAGGAATGATTGAGAGGTAAATAGAAGAATCTAGATGGAATATGAAAATAAATTGTAAAGGATGGAGAGTTGACAGGTGGGAGGAATACAGAAGTCTTAAGTGACCTGAGTTAGAGGAACAAGGATATTTGGAGACAATGAATGAGAGAATATATGAGCAGAGCATTGTTGTCACAAAATAACACGCCTAAGTTTTGAATTTCAGAGGCAATGCCATTGTAGAATATCACTGGGTGCACAGTACATATATTGGATTTGGTAAATGTATGGCTAAAATGTTGTAGTGAAGCTCTTTGAAGATAAAGAATACACAAGAGTCATACAAATGGCAAGGCCTGTACTTGGGGTAAAGATTACAAAACATATGTCAAAGACTTCAATAAATGTGTGCAATGTAGGAGCTAAGTATATGACATAATGTGGCTCTATGTAGGTTAATATAGCCAAATTGCATAAAACTCAAAAAAAAAAGAAGGCATTTACATGATGGTGGAAAACTATTGACTTGGGAGTGTTACCATGGAACACCATTGGTATG
>NW_006282081.1:21668-22294 GCF_000327345.1 Myotis davidii | reverse complement strand
GTATATCTTACAAAAATCAAAAAAAGTGTGTGGATGGGGGGATGGGGCAGAGAATAATTGTTTCTTCCATATGCAATTACTAAAGTTGTTAGAGGAAATGGCATGGCAGCCTTTGCTAGGAGCCCTTCAGGATAAAACCCAGTTCCTAACAGTGGGACACACGCTGAAACCCTGCACTTAGTATTGTCCCTGACATATAATCTCTTTGGGACCAGGAAGAAGTTTTCGGCAAAGGCCTAGTTCACCTCAGGACATACAAGAAGCATACAGAAGCCATACCCCAGCCATGAGCACCAATGACACCACTTTCCATGGGAAAATAAAAATTCCCTGAAGTTTTACCTGGAAGAGGCTCAGAGAACACGGCTTACAAGAAGTGCTTACCTGCTTCAGCACACCGTTCTTTTATTTTATTTTTTAGATTCCACATTGCAACTAATATTTTTGTTGTTGTTTTGTTAATCCTCACCCAAGGATATTTTTCCCATTGATTTTTTTTTAAGAGAGAGAGGAAGGGAGGGGAGAGAAAGAGAGAAACATCGATGTGAGAGAGATAATCAGCTGCCTCCTGCATGCCCCCTACTGCATATTGAGTCTGCAACCTGGGTGTATGTCCTGACCAAGAA
>NW_006282081.1:15619-19539 GCF_000327345.1 Myotis davidii | reverse complement strand
TCCAGGGAGAGGTCAGGGA
Organism: Myotis davidii; assembly: GCF_000327345.1. Lineage (NCBI taxonomy): Eukaryota > Metazoa > Chordata > Mammalia > Chiroptera > Vespertilionidae > Myotis > Myotis davidii. The sequence goes on along the minus strand of NW_006282081.1, from coordinate 19,520 downwards.
GAATTCTGCCTCTGTTCTGTGGGAAGCCAGAGAGAAGCCACAAAGGTGGCCATGCACACAAACCCACACCTTATGCCCTTGGCAGAAACCAGGTGCGGACCACCCTGCTGTAGACTGCATCTCCTGTCTTCTCAGGGCTGAGAAATCTAGGAGCTCCCTTCCCCTTCGCTGAACTTCCTGCTAACTCAGGGAGAGGAAAATGGGAAGGGTAAATTGGAAGAGAGCGCTGAGGCTTTGGGTTTGGGTTTGGGGGGAAATTTCTAACATGCCAGTTACTGGTGTCTCAGGCTGTGCTGGAGGGCAGTTTGGCAGCCTATCCTGGGTGCCAGCACCCCGAGTTGAGCCCACTGTCTGGTTCACCAATTGCACTGCCTCAGGTTCCCGCCAAAGCCCCAGGAACACTGGCAGGCTGCAGGCGCTTCAGAAGAAGGCTCAGTGCCCCCAGTCCCTGGAACCAAATGTGGCCCCTGAGGACACAGATCCCAAAGGATCCTGCAGGATCCTGCATGCAGGATGGGCAGCAATGCAGGTCCCGCAGACCCACCCTTCTGGGCTGATGGAGCTGCCAGCGCCCAGGGAAGCCCTGGAGATGCTGGGGATTCCACTGGTGGTTACTGAGGATAATGCACTGCCAGCCCCAACTACCCGCCCTCCCCCAAGCGGGACAGGAAGCTAGGAGCACCTGGCTGTAGATGGGAGGAGATGGCCCTGAGAGGAAAAGGAAAGGCAGGCAGGCAGTTCTAGCAAACTGGATGAACTAATCCAGAAGCAGGGAATTAGGGTGGAGTGGGAAGTTCCTCACCTGGCGACTGGAGTTGCAGGAGAGAATGCCAGCAGCTGGTCCCCCTGGATGGATACAAAGCCTGCTGTGGGTGTCTTCCCAGCGGAGCTCTTGGCTCTTATTCCAGTGATAGTGGGAGGGGTTCCCCAGGAGCCTGCGCGGCCAATCCAAAGTGGCCAGGACCGACCCAGCTCCGATTGCATCATTGCTCACGCTCCCCGCACCGGTCCACTAGGGAGGGGAGCCACCAGCCCAGACTGTCTTTTGCAATGAGGTCATTGCTTGGAGAGCTTGAGGACTGGAAGAGGTTGGAGAGCCTTCGACATCCAGAAAGTGGGGACAAATCCGGGGTTTGGCGTCACCAAAAGTAAGAAGCCAGAAGTTTTCTCACCCTTTTGATGCCTAAACTCCAGCCTTGCACCTGCCTCCTGCCTCTCCAGTCCCACCAGCCCGCCACTTGAGCCCTCAGGGGGCTGAGCAGTAGTCCTGGGTTCTAACTGGTGCTCAGCTGAAACAGCCCTAGGCACAGGAGGGAGGAGATCCTGGGGGAGAGGGACCTTGAGAGACTGATCTCTTTGGACCACCTGGAGCGCTCCTATGGCATCCAGTTTCCTTCCCTCCCTCCCCCACACACCAGGGTACCCCCCCAACCCCATGCGCCCTGGGCCCCCACAAAGAAGTTTTATTTCTAGTCTGGCAGGCAAGCCTCCTTCACCTCACTCCTCTGGGACAGGTAGAAGTGGAGAAGAGGAGAGGACTGGGGAAGGGGCCAAACTGGCACAGCCATCACAGTTTCTAGCCCCCTAGTCCTCAGAGGTGGAGTTTAGCATCCCCCTAAGCGGGTTCACACAACTGCCCTGCACCTCTAGCTTGTTTGCCAAACCGCTGGGCGGGACCACCTGCGCCCCGTCTCTACCTGTCTCCCCCCATGCACACTTTTCCTGAAGCGCTAGATTGCTAAGGGGGCCCCCAGGAGAGTGAGCACTATAAGCCCAACGGTGCCCTTCGGAAGTTCACAAGCGCTCGGCTCAGCTACAGGCGAGCGGGTGCGCGCACTCGCGCTCCCCGCCAGCTCCCGTCCCGCATTCGCGTCCCTGGACCCCAGCCAAAAGCTCTGCCTGTCGCAGTCACACGGACACACACACACACACACACACACACACACACTCAACACACAGCGCCTCCCGGATAAGCCAGCACCCGCCGAAACCTATGCCCCTCATCAGCTGTTTGCAAATGAGCGCTCGCAACCCACCCAAACCAATGTCGCCGGAACCCAAGAGCATCCCCCATCCCCACCCCCCGAATCTCTGCTTGGGGCAACGGGCGCTTTCAGATGCACGGCGCTGCACAGTGTCCCCCTGGCACGCACACAGACACACGCCCATCCAGGCGTACGGACCCGGCCTCTCCCTTTCCCTTAAGGAAAGCCTGGTTCTCCGGGCACGGCGCAAAGATTCCAGCTCTGGCCACAGATTGGGCTGGAGGTAGAAGCCCTGCGGAATGAGTGAGGGAGCGCCACCCACCCTCGGGGCCTTGGGTTGTCCTGGCGTAGTGGCTGCGCCCCCGAATGCGCCCGCCGATCCCTCCTGAGCTCGGGAAGCCTTGCCCGAAGGCGCGGGGCGGGGAGAGAGTAGCCAGAGGCTCCTGGGACCTTAGCATTTTTGTGGGTCAGAAGAGAGTTCATGAGATGTCAGTCCGGGCCCTCCCCGCCTCGATTTCGGTGGCAGGCAGAGTGCTCAGAGGCTGCACTGGCCAGAGCCGCCCCTACCCGGAGGAAGGCTGCGGGACACGTGGAACCTGCCAGGGGGCTGTAGCTGACGTGGCGCAGGGCAGGGGCACTCCCTCCCGGGACCTAGGTAACCATACCAGAAAGCGCTGCTCCCCAAGGGCTTCCTTCTGCACAGCAGGGATTTCTCTCTGCGCCCAAGGTACTGAGCTCGCTTTGGGATGTAATCAGGGACATCGAAGCGGCCTTTACTATTAGGCCCTCCCTCCCAAAGCCCTGCAAATACGAGGGGAGATTTCTGTGCCCCTTTCCCCATTTCCGACCCAGGAAAGGGGCTGCTGAAGGACCAGGCGCAGCTGGAAGGCACTAAGCCTCTGCTTTCTACACCGAGGTCCCGAAGGCCCCAGACCCTAGAGCCCAAGCTTCCTCACCTCCAAGAAGTTATCAGGGGCGCTGCTTTCAGGAAAAGCTGGCGGGGAGTGCAGGAGGAGTCTGGTTGGGGTCCCAGAGGCCCAAACATGTGAATTTGGAAGGAACTCTGAATGAACCCTTGGGGTTGAGCACTGGAAAGCTGGCAGCCTTTCCAGAGACTCTATGTTACTAGGACCTTTTTGATATGTTTGGACCGACAGCCCTGAGGGCACAATCCCTGGTTGTGCCTAGCTCTCCAAAGAGGAGTGCTGGTTGGCCCACAACCCCAGAAGAAATCCTGTTTGAGGAAAAGTAGGCTGAAATTTCTATAAAGGCCACAGAGACAAGGAACCCTGCCCTCTTCCAAGTAAGAGTGCACCTCCAACCCAGAGACCCATCTGAACACAAATACACCTGATTCTAGGCTTTGAATATCTACAGATGCACCCAGATTTGACCTAATCTTCTTCCACTAGTGCACATAGTAGGTGCACAGCAAATGTGCGGAAAGAGGGGATGAATGAATGAACAGCTCCATGGGTTCATTACAGTAAGAGTCAGCAGTAAATTTGCAGCCAAGCTGAGTTGGGCTGCAGACTCAATTTAGATTCATTAGATGGAAGAGCAAATAGTTGATCCAAAGATTTTCTTTTATCTATTTAATAAAAGGAATTTATGTCCTGGTGAAAACTTTCTGGAATTTAATAGGAGAGGAAGTACCAAAAGATTCTTTTCTCTTCTTTAGCAACTTGAAAAGCAAAACAGGGCAGTTTTCCTCAACCCATCCTTGTATTATATTAGTGAGTGATGGAAGAAAACGTCAATAAAATAATTTACTTTCTAACCTGAGAAAATTACATTTTGATTTTCCTGGAACTGTTCAGAGCTTCAAGGCATCCCCAATCAAAATAGCATAAGAATTTACAGAGAATAGTTTCCCAGGAATATCTTTCCCTTTTTAATAATCTCAAATATTTTGA
>NW_006282081.1:14488-15602 GCF_000327345.1 Myotis davidii | reverse complement strand
CTTTTTAAGTTTATTTTTATTTACTTTAACTTACTGTGTTTTCTTTACAAATTTCCTAGGAGAAATATTGCTTAGGGGAAACTTTCATTCATTCAAACAAATATTTATTGAAGACCTACTGTGTGCCAAGCATCATTGTTCTAGGCACTAGCAGGTCACAGTAAACAAAACAAAACCCTCCTGTGCTCTTACTGCTTAGATTACCATGATGTTTTTTAACAGGAGTCCTTTTATATCACACTATGCCCAAATAAAACACATCCCTAGCCCTATCCCAAATAAAACACACCCTCTCAATATAGTCATATCATCTATTCCTTTGTCAAATAGGTATTCAGAGTTTACATTATTTTTTGCCACCACCTTGATCCACCCCCTTCCCCAACCCCCAGGCAATCACTACACTGTTACGGGTGAGTTCTTTCTCTCTTTTATTTCTTTTTTGGTCAATCCCTCCACCCCTCAGAGCTGTTAGTCTGCTCTCTGTGAGACCGTCTCTATTTTGCTTGTTCAGTTTGTTCATTAGATTCCACATATGAGTGAAATCATATGGTATTTGTCTTTCTCTGACTTAGCTTATTTCACTTAGCATATTTTTAAAAATAGTTTAAATGGTAAATAAAATACATCAAAAATATTTTTTGTTTAAAGACAGAAAAAAGGGTAAAATTTTATTTTTTATTACAGCCGAGTTGTATTCCATTGTGTAAAATGTACCATAGTTGTTTTATCCATTCATCTACTGATGGACACTTGGCTGCATCCAAATCTGAGCTATTGTAAATAATGCTGCAATGAACATAGGGGTGCATACATTCTTTCGAATTAGTGTTTCAGATTTATCCAGATAAATTCCCAGAAGTAGAATCACTGTATCATAAGGCAGCTTCATTTTTAGTTTTTTGAGATATCTCCATTCTGCTTTCCACAGTGACTGCACCAATCTGCATTCCCACCACCAGTGCAGGAGGGTTCCTCTTTCTCCACATCCTCACCAGCACTGTTGTTTGTTGATGTATTGATGATAACCATTCTGACAGGTGTCAGGCAGATATCTCATTGTGGTTTTAATTTGCATTTCTCTGATGAGTAGTGACATTGAGCCTCTTTTCAT
>NW_006282081.1:10677-14119 GCF_000327345.1 Myotis davidii | reverse complement strand
ATTGATGGCGAACCTTTTGAGTCGGCGTGTCAGCATTTTGAAAAACCCTAACTTAACTCTGGTGCCGTGTCACATATAGAAATTTTTTGATCTTTGCAACCATAGTAAAACAAAGGCTTATATTTTTGATATTTATTTTATATATTTAAATGCCGTTTAACAAAGAAAAATCAACCAAAAAAATGAGTTCGCTTGTCACCTCTGCCACGTGTGTCATAGGTTCACCATCACTGTCCTAGATTTTATTTGTTCCTCATTCTTGCTTTACTCTCTCACTTCAGTGTAGTACATTCACCATTACATGACAGGTAGATTTCTGGAAATTAACTTCATGGTTGAACATATTTTCACTCCGAATTTTAAAAGTATTCTCCATTGTCTTCTATATCAAGTGTAACTGTAAGGAATCCATTTCCCTTTGTTCTTAATCTTGCATAGGATCTCTGTCCGTCTTTCTACCTCTCTCCCTCTCCTTCTCTTTCAGAATCTTCTCACTGGTGTTCTAAAATACTATGATGAGGTGACTTCGTGTGGACTATTTTTTATTTATTGTTCTGCACACTGACAGAACATTTGCAATCTCATTCATCTCCTTCATTTTCAGGAAATTTCTTGCTTTATTTCTTTGGTGATTTCTTCTCTCTCTCTCTCTCTGGTTTAACTTTCTGCGAGGTGGTGGGTTTTTTCAATTTAACATTGTTTTTTAATTTTTTATCATATTTTTAATGTCTAAGAGGCTTTTAAAAAATTCTGTGTTACTTTTTATGGACTCCTGTGTTTTTTTAATGGGTACACCATCTTTTAGCTCTTTGGAGCTGTTAAATATAGGTTCTTTGTTTTGTTCCTCACAGTTTGCCTTGGTTACAGGTTTATGTTTAAGAGCATACTAACAAAATACTAATTGGAAAATGGGGATGGCCCAGTTATCCATCAATGAGCCTGAATATAGAATGATCAGATGAGAAACAACCTCACTGTTTTCTTAGAGGGACCCCAAAATATGAGTAACTACAAGCCTTTTCTATGGGCTTCTCATTTGCCCTAAAAGGAGTCCTCCAATCTCCAGTGTGGGTCAGTAGGGTGGGGATGGGGTGGAGTATAAGCCAGTGAGTAAGAATGGAGGCTGACAATTTTACCACTCATTCTGGTAATTCTCTAATGTTTTGGGGAAGCCAGGAGGGGCTGTCACATAACTATATGTGGCTTAGAAGGAAATCTTGGGTTTGACTACTCCTTTTAAAGACTTGCAATCACTCCAGTTCTCAGGCTGTTCTATAACTTCACCAACAGAGGCAACCAATTGCTCAGAGCCCTGAGCTTGACTAGAGTCCTTGCTTCTTGATGGCTTTCCCTGCCCTACTAGAACTAGTACTAGAAATGTATGTTTTGGCACAGCTTTCTCTTCTGCTAAACCAGTTAAGAAGGCAGGATGAAGGGTAGGAGATGCTGACCCTCTCGCAGAGCCCTCAAATTAGATTCAATCTATTGGGCATTTGACCTCAGCTAATTCTAAGTCCCACTCCCCTTCACAGGCCACCTTTCTGAAGGCTTCTTTCTCCAAACCCCAGAGAAGTAGAGATGCCAACACCTAACCCTCAGAAGTCCCTTCTAGAGAATATTTTTAGAGTTGTCTGTGCCTGCCAGAGAATGAGCAAAGCATGGTGGCCCAGACCCAAGCTGGTCACTCTGAGAGATGGACAGACTTAGTGAATGACGTCAAGGAATTACTCAGGTTGGGTTCCTCTGAAATGATTAAAATTCTCTTTTGGCTCAGACTCCTAAGACCCAAATTGACTCTCCTCCCTGTCTGAGAGCATTGTTCCACACTGCAATGGAAGTAAACTTTCTTGTAAAGCTAATTAGAGTAAAATCTCCTGCACTCAACACTCCCCCCAAAAATAAGTTTTCGCTAAGGTAAATTTTCAGGTCACTGAAACCCACTTTACATGGAAAAGCCACCTTTTTAAAAGCCATTTTGGATGGAAACCCTTTTAAAGTGCATGACCTTTCCTCTTAACCTTTTCTGGATGACTCACAGCCATCATCTAAAGAACATCAGTCACACCACTGCGCCCTGAGTAAGGGCCTGAGTTAGCGGGCCATTTACCTCCACATCTGCTGACCCTCAACTTCTGTGCTTTGAGTTCTTGGTCCATCATTTTTAGTTATTCTACATTCATATCAGCATATTAGTTATTTATATCCAGTTGGCTATAAGATTCTCATAGTCAGGATCATGATTTGGATTATTTGTTTGTTTTGTTTCAAACAGGAAGGAGAGGGAGAGAAAGACAGAAACATCAATGATGAGAAAGAATCATTGATAAGCTGCCTCCTGCACACCCCCTACTAGGGATTGAGTCCTCAACTCGGGCATGTGCCCTGACCAGGAATCAAACGTGACCTCTTGGTTTATAGGTTGACACTCAACCACTGAGACACACTGGCTGCACTATTTTGGTTTCTGATGACTTCCTCTGGTCACTGTTAATATATCTGCCTCTAGTCTGAGGCCCAGTGTACCTGAATTTTCACCTGCTCATTCAGTAGAAGTGTGATCAATAGAACTGGCTGAAGAAAATCAGAAGTAAGGAAGGTTAAGGGAAGATATGAGTATCTCTCATGAGTAATGCTAAAGAGCCCTAATACATTTTCCTATTTTTTCTGCCCTCAACTGTGTCTTATATAGAGGATGCTTCTGGGTAAGTAAGTGCTTCTATGGGGTTAAGGAAGTTTGCGATAGATCAGAGGTTTAAAAGAGGGTCTTGTATAACTGTTCAATAGAACTTTTTACAATAATAGAAATGTTCTGGATCTGTGCTATCTAATACAATAGCCACTAACTACATGTGCCTCTAGAGTAAGCCAAACATAATTAGTGCAATCGAAGAGCTGAATTTTTAACTTAATTTTGTTTTAATTAATGTAAATGAATGTAGCCACATTTAGCGAGTGCCTACTGCATTAGACATCACAGTCCGTGTATAGTACACATAGTTAAATGCATAGAGATGCTGGAGCCAGACTGCCTGTTGTTCAAATTCTGCTCTCACATTTATTAGTGTGTGACCACAAACAAATTGCTTGAACTCCCTGAGGCTCGGTATCCTCCTTTGTAAAATAGGGTCAATTATATCACTTATTTCTTAGGGCTGCTGTAACGATTAAATATGAAGTGCTTAAAACAGTGTACGGTGGCTAGTAAGTCGTACATAAATGTTAACCATTGTCTTACATTAGTTAAGACAAGAATTTGGAATCAAACCATTTATTTGGAAGTAAAGGAACAGGAAAGTGAGACAGGGAAGGGAAGGGAAGGTAACCATTATATAGTATGATAAGAAGGTCACTGCTGCAGGCAATTGGAACACTGAAGAAAGAAAGCCGTCACTGCTGCAGGCAATTGGAACACTGAAGAAAGAAAGCCGTCACTGCCAGGAAA
>NW_006282081.1:5886-10623 GCF_000327345.1 Myotis davidii | reverse complement strand
GTCACTGCTGCAGGCAATTGGAACACTGAAGAAAGAAAGCCTAAGAATTGTTTCACCCAATGAATAAGTTACTTATTCACCATCAACAGTTGAGGGGGTGCTCCCAGGAAAGCTAACTCCTCAGCACATCTAGCCAGTCCTGCATGGCAAAACTTCTGTGACCAGAGAAAATTCCCAGGCAGAGAGTCATAGGTGCTTGCAACAGGAAGCTCTAGGTGCAGCTGGGAATGGTAAACGCTAGTGTGGTACTAAGAGAGCCTGCTAGAGCCCATATTATTATGAGAAAGAGTCTGCCATGGCTTAATGACCATCCCTAAAATTAGGAAGAAATAAGTTTCCCACCTGTAGTATGTTGTGAAAGGTTAGCAAACAGGCTGCAATGTGCTGATGTCACCTCATTGGCTTCCCTCATCCATCTAATTCTTGAGGTCTTTTCTAGAAAGCCCTTGAGTGGCCCCTGAATCCTAGAGCCAGTTATCTTAAGTGTCCCTTTCATCAGTAGGCAAATTCAGAAAAATCAGTGCCCTCTAGTTCTTGCAGCAATAAATCAAACCCACACAGAAGCCCTCCATTCAAAGGCAAATATAAAGGACAAGCTGCCAAAGACTCATTAATGCTGGGTAAAGATCTGTGTGGGGGAAGGGATTCCCAAGCCTGATTTACTAGTTTTCATAAATCGATTTGTTATTTCTTGTTGAGCAAACCCTGTTTTCTCAAACCTAGCATCTTAGACATTTTCTTGGCAAGGAAATTAAGGAGAATTTCTTCTGTTTGTTGTTGAAGATAATTATATCAGATTCATTGATTTATTTATTTATTTTTGGTATGGATGTTTTCAGCTCTCTACCTTGATGGGTTAAAATTAAATTTCATATTCCTGAAAGGATAGAGGGTATGGGCAATGGCAGAATGACTTTTAGCAAGAAAGCTAATTGTTAACATTTGACAGTCTATTCATCAGGGTGCTTAGTCGCATATAACAGAACCCTCTAAGCTAAATTAAACAGGACAGTATTTGTTACAGGCTACTGAATAACAAAATTTCTTCAAAAAACAGGGAATTGGGTTTGGATGCCACACAGCCAGGAATAACAAAGTCAGGAAAAACCAACTAAACCATGGACATGATCTAACAGAAATCTGTTGGGGGGCACAGGAGACTTGGTTGAAAAGGTTGTAAGGAGGATATTCTGAGAAATCGGAATTCTGACTTAGGGGAGACTTAGGGAAGTGTCAAAAGTGGCACCCCTAATTATTTCTTGACCTTTCCAAACAAGTCTGTGCATGTGTAGACCCCCAGGTGCTTACTGGAATCCTTATGCTTAATCTCTGGATGCCCTTGCTTACAGGACAACCTAAACACATGTCCTCCCAAGATTACTCCCCCTACTGATTGTATCTAAAAAGAAAAATTCCAAAAAAGACTAACGAGGCAGGCAATCGAGGCTGCTTGCACCCTTGAGCCAGATAAGCCCCTCAACCCTCTCCCCCACAGTGAAACTGTGTTGGAGTAATCTGTTCATCTGTCATTCAGGGACTGCAGGTCAGCCCCGGCATAGTGTGCATGCATGCCTCTGATTGTCAGAACCGTGATTCTGTGTGCAAGTCCAGCAAGAGGACCTGAGGAGACATGTTTGAGATGTTCTAACTTCTAGAGGAAGGCTTGCAGGAAGGGGTTTGGATAGGTATTGAGTAAATACATCCAGCTTTACTTAGATGTCTAAAGATCCTTTCTAACTCCATGTCCAAAAAGGAATTTTGGAGGTGTTTGTTTTTTTATTCAATTCATATATTTTCCTTCCCCAGTTTTACTCATAATAGTAAATGGCAGAACCAATAACTGTGTGGAACAATACCTCAAATTTTAGATATCATTCTTAATTCCTCCAATTTCTTCATCTATATCTAATCCATCAATAAATCCTATTAACTCTATCCCCCATACAACCCAATCACATCCCAAATCCATCCATTTCCATCTCCACTAATGCCTTAATTTATTTGAGCTGCTATAACAAAATATCACAGACTAGGTAACCTATAAGCAGTAGAAATTATTTCTCATAGATCTGGAGGCTGTATGCTTAAGATCAAGGTGCCAATATGGTTGGAGTAGAGACCTCTCTGGATTGCAGACATCTCCTTGTATCCTCACATGGCAGAAGGAGGTAAGTGAGCTCTTTGAAGTTTCTTTTACACAGACATCAATTTCATGCATGAATGCTCACCCTCATGACCTGATCACCTCCCAAAGGCCCCATCTTCTTTTTTTTAATATATTTTCTTGATTTTTCACAGAGCGGAAAGGAGAGGGATAGAGAGTTAGAAACATTGATGAGAGAGAAACATCGATCAGCTGCCCCCTGCACACCTCCCACTGGGGATGTGCCTGCAACCAAGGTACATGCCCTTGGCTGGAATCGAACCTGGGACCTTTCAGTCCACAGGCTGATGCTCTATCCACTGAGCCAAACCAGTTAGGGGGGCCCCATCTTCTAATACTATCATACCGGGTATTAGAATTTCAATATATCAATTTGGGGGGGACACAAATATTCAGATCATAGCAACCAGCAACCCTGGTTCAAGTCTCCATCATCTCTTGCCCATACAATTCCAAGTCTCCTAACTAATCTCCTAGATTTGAAGGACGTCTCTGTAATCTCTAATCCACACAACTCTCAGAGCAGCCTTTTAAAGGAATAGCTTGTATTAGTCACTATTCTTCTTACAACTCTTCAGTATAGTTAAGACTAATATGTATATACTCTTCCATAGATTTTAAGGCAGACCTGGTCTAGCTCCTATCTATCTCCCTAGTGCCCTCTAATACTGAGAGAAATTAGCTTGAAACACAGGCAGGGCAGGAGTCCAGTGGGAACACAAAGGTAGGTGGGACCTAGGCAGAGGCAGACACGGCAGTTTGAGCCAGCCTAATCACAGGAACCAACCATGCAGAAATAATGAAATGTTTGTGGACTCAAAGCGAGAGGCATAGGAAACCAAGGGAGGGCCTGCAACAATAAGGTGTACTGGCACACAGAAACAGAGAAAGTTCCTCATAGGAACAAAAAAAGAACAGATAGAAACAAGGAAAGGTCAGGTCTATTGCTGGGCAAGAACAATTGAGAGAATCAATCAGGTAACAACACAGATAGATATAGAAGCAGTCTTGTAGCAAATATATACCCCTAGACTACAAGGCTTTAATGGGCAGCCCATGAGGGGAGTCTGAATCTGCTTGTAATAAATTTTCCACACTTTTTTGCTTAAATCTTCTGGTCTGTGGATCTCATTCTTCAGCGTCACAAGACATGACCCTGGGAAAAAATCCTCAGCTCATCATTCTGTTGTCAATACCAGTCACCCCTTACCCATATACCCAGACTGGCCTTTTGAAAAGTCCAAGAATGAACACACCTTTTCCACCGCAAAGACTTTGACCTAGCTGCTTATTCTGCCTAGAAACATCTTTCTTATCTGTCAATCCTGCCCTTCTATGATAATGTCCCACCTAACACTCACATAATCCATCACTCTTTTGATGTCTGGCTCCTTACAACTCTTTAGTTTTTAACTTCAAAATAAAATGTCACCTACTTTTAATAAACATTTCCTGACCATCTTAGCTAAAAAAGTTCATTCATTCTTTTTATGACATTAACTTCCTTTACAGAACTTACCACTCTCTGAAATTATCTCTAAAATATACTTTTGCATATTTTTTGTCGTCTTTCACTAAAATGCAAGCTCCTTGAGAGCAGTCCCTTTGAGTATCTTGTTCACCACTATATCTCCAGTACCTGGCACAGTATTCAACACAAAGGTTGAGCTTAATAAACATCTGAAGAATCGTAGAAGTATATGAATGCTTACTCTCAACACTTAGCAGAATGCAAAGCGTTCTACTGAGATCATTTTACATAATTAAATCTATTAATCTGGTTCTCCAGAGAAACAGAATCAATGGAAGAAAAAATATACATAATATATTTATACAGGGGTGAACAAAGGTAGGTTTACAGTCATAATACAAATAAATAATACAATAATTCGTAGATAGTAATACACAAATAAAGTCTGTGTTTTGAGTATTCACCACTATAGACCAACTTTTGCCCACTCCTGTATATATACCTATAAATATCTAATCTAATAAAAGACAAACATGCAAATTGAGCGTGCCTTCACTACACCTTAAGCCATGCCCACCAGCCAATCAGAATGACTATATGCAAATTAACCCAACCAAGATGGCCCCGGCAGCCATGGAGCTGTAGAGAGCAAGAGGCTTGCTAGCTCCAGTGATGGAGGAAGCCAAGCTACCCGCCTGCTGCAGCCAGCTCTAAGCTCCACTGAAGGCAACAAAATTTCAATTACAGAAGGTAAATAAATACCAGATACCTGCTTTCAGCCAGCCATGGCCACAGAGCTGGAGCGAGCAGGAGCCTTGGTTGCTCCAGTGATGGAGGAAGCCAAGCTACCCGCCTGCTGCAGCCAGCTCTAAGCTCCACTGAAGGCAACAAAATTTCAATTACAGAAGGTAAATAAATACCAGATACCTGCTTTCAGCCAGCCATGGCCACAGAGCTGGAGCGAGCAGGAGCCTTGGTTGCTCCAGTGATGGAGGAAGCCAAGCTTCCCACCTGCCGTGGCCAGCTCTGAGCTCCACTGAAGACAACAAAATTTCAATTATAGAAGGTAAATAAAAAAGAAAAGAAAAAAAAGTAAAGGCTG
>NW_006282081.1:0-5671 GCF_000327345.1 Myotis davidii | reverse complement strand
TGAGAAAGAAAGCTGCCCTCTGCCACCCGGGAGCAGGCCTAAACCAGCAGGTCGTTATCCCCTGAGGGGTCCCAGACTTCGAGAGGGCAGAGGCCAGACTGAAGGACCTTCCCCTCCTGAGTGCACAAATTTTTGTGCACTGGGCCTCTAGTCCATATTATAAAAGACCAGTGGTCGTAATGCCATAACACTGTAATGACCAAACGACCGGTCACCAGGAGGTGCATGGAGCACCTCTCAGGCCCGCCCTCCACACACCCCCAGGGCACCAGCAGCATCAGTGGAGCATCGTGGGACGCCGGAAGCATCCGCAGAGTGTGTGAGGAGTCACGGGGCAGCAGACATGGCCCTGATGGCAGGCTAGGCCTAGGGGACCCTACACATGCATGATTTAATCATGCACTGGGCCTCTAGTATGTATATAAATATCTCTGTAAATGTAAATATATGTACATAAATATATATGAATATTTATATATACATATATAAGTGGATAATCTTATATATATATACATAGACCTAAATACATTTGGTTCTCATAATTATAGAGTCTGAGAGTCTCAGCAAGCTGGAGACTCAGGAGAGAAGAAAACATAATTCCAGTCTGAGTCCAAGTCAGAAGGCAAAAGACTGATACTAGAGCCCAAAGACAGTCAGGCAGAGGAATAAAAGAGTTCTTTCTTTCTCAGCCTTTTATTCTATTCAGGCTTCAATGGATTAGATGAGACCCATCTAGGTTAAGAGAATCTGCTTTACTCAGTCTACCAATTCAAATGTTAATCTTATCCAGAAACACCCTCACAGACACACCTAGAAATAATGTGTTACAAATTGTAGACACCCTGTGGCCTACTCAAGTTAACACATGAAATTAACCATCACACCTGACAACAATCCTATGTAGTGATACTGTTATCCTTGCTTTTTAAAAAATATTTGTATTGATTTCAGAAAGGAAGGGAGAGATAGAAACATTAAAGATGAGAGAGAATCATCGATTGGCCGCCTCCCACACACCCCACACCAGGGACCAAGCCTACAACCTGGGCATGTGCCCTGACCAAGAATCGAACCATGACCTCCTGGTTATAGGTTGATGATCAACCACTGAGCCACACTGGATGGGACTGTTTTGGTTATTTATCATCACTGCTGCCATGTAGGGTCTTTGATGGGTTTGAATATCCAAGATTGTGATCTGAAGTTAGAAAAATTGTATTGTGCTACGTAATAGAGGGATAAGAAATTGAAGTTCCCTTAGGGCAGTGTGGAAGGGATGGATGAAAAGAGAAAGAGGATAAAACTGAGCTAACTGCCCCTTCCCCCACCCCCTTCAATTCCTGACTTGGAGTTGCCTTCCTATACCCAGTGAAGGGAACCTTCCTGGGGAAGAATCCTAGGAGGCTGTGGATGGGCAGACCAGTGAGCACCCAGCCCTTGCCTCAGATCTGAACCCACAGAGGCTTGGAAGTTTGCTCCAAGTCTCTTTACACACTCAGAATTCAGAGAAGCCCAAGTCTTGAAAAAGGAGGAGGAAGAGTTGCCCATAGTTCTCCAAAAAGGTCCCCACTGGCGAGTGTAACTTGAGGCTTTTCCACAGAATAGTCACTGTCACATTTATCTCTAGTTCTCTTGGATTGGCCTCAAGGGCTGGGTGAAGGGAAAAAAGGCAGAAAGAAGGAGGTGATGTCAGCAAGGATTAGAAAAAGCCACTGAAAATGAGAAGACAGGCCTGGCAATATCACCCAGAGACTCTGTAACGAAACATGAGGAAGGAAAGCTGAATGAAGCCTCAGCCTTGTGGAACTTGAGGCTGGACCTTCTTTCATGGACATTTACTTGGCATAGTGGGTAGGATTCCAAAGAACCCACTGAGGGCTGCAGAACTGGACCCAGTGCTGGGTACCAGCAGGGGCCCATTGTGCTCAGCTCCCCACTTTATATCAGGTGAACTTGGGTGAGTTTTTCTTGGAATTCTGGACCTCCCTATATTAAGGTGGCTCAGCTTGGTGATGGAAATCCACTCCTTGTCCTTGGCCTCACTTCTGTGAACTTCACATGCTTGGCCCTGGCTTGACCTAGCCATGACCTTCTTCTGGATGCTGTTGCCAAATCCTCCAAGGAAGCTGCTGTGGGCTCTCATTCCAGGGTCCTAGGGCCTCCAGGCCTTCCTGGTTATCCATCATTTGGTGTTTTCTTAAAGAAGGATGAATCAATCTTAACCCAGCAACTTTGCTACCTTCTTTGTAGGATAAAGACATCCACCAAGTGTGTTTTGCTTACTGAGCACCTTCTTGTTCCTACAATGGTTTATAGGAAACTCTTATTGATAACACTGGCTTATTGATTTTTTTCACAGAGAAGAAGGAAGAGGGATAGAGAGTTAGAAACATCGATGAGAGAGAAACATCGATCAGCTGCCTCCTGCACACTCTCCACTGGGGATGTGCCCACAACCAATGTACATGCCCTTGATCAGAATCGA
This sequence comes from Myotis davidii, assembly GCF_000327345.1. Classification (NCBI taxonomy): domain Eukaryota; kingdom Metazoa; phylum Chordata; class Mammalia; order Chiroptera; family Vespertilionidae; genus Myotis; species Myotis davidii. Next base: position 3,186 of record NW_006282081.1, on the reverse strand, counting down.
ACCTGGGACCCTTGAGTCCGCAGGCTGATGCTCTATTCACTGAGCCAAACCGGTCAGGGCAGACACTCTGCATTATTATAAAGGACTTATTAGCCAGCTTAAAGGAAATGATAAACAAGTAACTGATTCATTTCACAGTGTGCCCTGGAAGATAGAGACTTCAAAGATCATGACTTACAGTGAAGAGATATCGTCCATTGGAAAAGACATCAAGTAAAAACTCTCTCTACCCCTGGCCAGTGTTGCTCAGTTGGTTGAGCATTGTCCCATGCACCATAAGGTCACTGGTTTGATTCCCAGTCAGGGTACATACCCAGGTTGCGGGTTTGATCCCCAATTGGGGTACTAATGGGAGACAACTGATCAATGTCTCTCACATCAGTGTTTCTCTCCCTCTCTCTTCCTTTCTCTCTAAAATCAATTAAAAAATATATAAAAAATAAATTAGACTCTCTCCAACCTTGTTGGAAGGGAACTTATCAGGTATTACTAACTAATCCATGTGCAGCTAAACTTAAAGGTGTTAATTCAAGGATTTACATTTCTAATCACCTGTTTAAGGTGCCTCGCTGCAAATGGACATCTGCCCGTCTCTGACATTCACCTCTGCCTACAGCGGACACCAAAGACTCCTGGAGGATGAGAAGCCACTGATATCAGAAGTAGACAGCTATCCCAAGACCTCAAGAAGGCCATGTATACCCACAAATTGATGTTTGATAATCTTCACCTATCTGCTAATAATACTAGTCATTATAATAGTTATATTTGTTCTTTGGACTTTTCCCAAACTTTGTTCTTATATAGCCCAACTATTGATAATTGCTAAAGGTGTATATAATTTTTGTATTAATAATAATAATACCCTTTATGGTTTCTCTCTTTAAATTTAGAAAGAATATTATTACAGAAGAAAGAAAAGGGATGAATGTGTTTTTGAGAAAAGTTAGAAGGAAGTAGTTTATCCTAATAAGTTGGTTATTTCTAAATGAATAAAAAGAGACAAACTGAAAATGACAAGGGACATTGTAGAAGGTTAGTGGAAAAGAAATCTTGAGAAAGAAATTTTATGCATAAACTAGAGGCCTGGTGCATGAAATTCGTGTACTCAGGGGAGGGGTCCCCCAGCCCAGCCTAAGCCCTCTTGCAGACTGGGAGCCCTTGGGGGTATTTCTGACTGATGGCTTAACACTGCTGTGGAGGCAGAAGAGGCTCCCACCACCACCATTGCGCTCGCCAGCTGTGAGACTGCTTCTGGCTGAGCAGCACTCCCACTGTGGGAGTGCACTGACCACCAGGAGGCAGCTCCTGCATTGAGCAGGACTGGGCCAAAACCAGCTCTCCAACATCCCCTGAGGGGTCCCAGATTGCAAGAGGGTGTGGGCCAGGCTGAGAGACCCCACCAGTGCACAATTGGGGCCGGGGAGGGACACAAGAGATTGGTCAGCCAGGGAGGGACCATGGGAGGGCTCCAGGGCATGTCTGGTCCATCTCACTCAGTCCCCATTGGCCAGATCCCAACAGCGAGCTAACCTACTGGTTGGAGTGTCTACCCCCTGGTGGTCAGTGCATGTCATAGCGACTGGTCGACCGGTCGACTGTCTTCCCCCTGGTGGTCAGTGCACATCATAGCGACCGGTTGAGTGGCCTTAGCATATTAGTAGCATATTATACTTTGATTGGTTGAACGGACGACTGGATGACCAGACACTTAGCATATTAGGCTTTTATTATATGGGATACTAGAACCCAATTATGGGAACAAGCTTACCCCTAACCCAATAAGGACTACTAGCTATGTTCATTCAGATGGAGGCTGAAGTGGCTATTTACAAAAACGGCCCTCTATAACTGCTGCTGAGGCATCAGACATTTACTTATGAAACCCTTACTGTCCTCCTGACCTCTGGAGATTTTTTGATGGTAATTGTAATTTATGCCATTGTATTCTTATAGCCTTGGCCCTAATTAAACCTTAAAGTTATAGTTTCCAATTGCTCACCTAGCAGGAATCAGTTGATGAATGGCAGTTGAGTGCTTCCAATGGGAAGTACATGGGTCATCTATATATATAAAAGCCTAAGAGACTGTCCAACTATTTGACCATAGCTATGATGCGCAATGACTACCAGGGGGCAGAAGCTCAACACACAGGCATGGAAACATGGAACAGACTGAAGAATCTCAAAGAGAAAGGGGCAAGGGGGAGGGTGGGAAGAGATTAACCAAAGATCCTATATGCATACTAGAGGCCTGGTGCACAAATCCATGCACTGGTGGGGTCCCTCCGCCTGGCATGCAGGGATCAGGTTGAAACTGGCAGTCTGACATCCCCTGAGAGGTCCCGGATTGCAAGAGGGTTCAGGCCAGGCTGAGGGAACCCCACCAGTGCACAAATCCATGCACAGGCCTCTAACAGGCCACTATTAAAATAATAGTGATGATAATAATAATAACACCAGTAAATGGTAACCCATTTCATGGTCACATTATGAAAACTGAAGAGGTATATAGGGTACCTTCAAACTATAAGTAAATGTTATACTGTGGCAGGCAGTTAGACAGACAAGGGCAGAGCAAGGACAATGGGTCAGGTACAGAAGGTCACCAGGGTGCAAAGCTCTTCTAGGTGCCTAGCAAAGGGCAATTGCAGGGTGGGCACTTGCCCCCAGAGTGATTTTCCCTCCCCTAGCATATCACTGGTCATTTGGTTTGAACCCCCTGACCTTTTTCTCCCTAGAGATAACATGTAGATCTCAATTGTATTTTAGCTCCAGTCCCAGAAAAGCAGCCAAACCAGACAAGTGACACCAAGGCTGCCCTCAGGACTAGCTGCATTAAATAATGACCCTCTGCCCTGGCACCAACCAATCAATCAGTGGAGACCACAATCCTGAATATTCTGTTAAGGTGTTACCCTGGAATCTCCCCTAAAATCTCCAACCTTAACATCCTTAGAACCAAGGACCCAGTGTGCTCTCCTTCCCAGGAGGACAGCAGTTCTTTTCCTTACCCCTTTTACTCAGGCTCATTACCATTATATTCCTCACTCCCAAGCTCCAAGGGCCCTTCCTTTGTCTCTAAGACTAGTTTCCTCATTTCATTTTTTCTATTCATTACTTCTTCTACCTCTGTGACTTTATATATATATATGACAACTGAAGTCCCAGAATTCAGAGGGATGAC
>NW_006282080.1:0-569 GCF_000327345.1 Myotis davidii | reverse complement strand
GTAATACACTTTGTAATAATTTAAGCAATAAAACTATTTTAAAAAATTATAAAAAAGGAAACACTGATGAGAGAGAAACATCGACCAGCTGTTTCCTGTAATCCCCCCACTGGGGATGTGCCCACAACCAAGGTACATGCCCTTGACCAGAATCGAACCTGGGACCCTTCAGTCTGCAGGCCGACGCTCCTTCCACTGAGCCAAACCAGTTAGGGCTTCATCATTCATTCTTTACGCAAGTTGAAGTACAAAGTCCATGTCTCCTGGAAGGACTCTGTCAATATTTTCCATAGGGCTACTCCATTTGGTCTGAGTCACCTGGTATTGGGTTTGGCCTTCACTGGTTAAGGGGTACATTAATTAATACAGGCTAAAGAACCAGGATGGTAAGTCTGGATGATAAAATTAAATTTTCTGGCCTGACCAGGTGTTTCAGTTGGTAGGAGTGTCATCCAGACACCCAAAAAGTTTCAGGATCCATCCCCAGTCAGGGCATGTTCAGGAGAGGCAACCAATTAATGTTTTTCTCTCCCTCACTCTTTCTCTCTCTCTCCCTTCCTCTCTCTCTA
>NW_006282079.1:1251-1842 GCF_000327345.1 Myotis davidii | reverse complement strand
GGCATGAGGCCGCCAGCACGTCGGCATCAAAGGTCTAGCCCTCAAAAGCACAGAGGGGATTCCTTCACTCCAGTGCGAAAACGAAGCACAAGATGGCGACGATGAGAAAAGCTTGGTGGGAGTCGCAGGAGAAACGGAAAACAGCCAAGACTGACTAGGTCTCACGTTTGTGGAAAAACGAGGGGAAGAAGATGAGGAACAATAACAACGGTTCGGGGGAGCAGAAAGCATGGCAAGTGGAGAGCAAAGATGGAAGGTGCTGCCACGGGACTGAATCCACTCAGGAGAGAGCTCCCAAGAAGGGAAAGAAAGGATATACTGCTGCGGCTGCAAGAAAAAAAGAGCCTCTTCGACTTCTTCACAGCATTGTGATCTTTCCGCGGAATCGGAAGGCCTTAAGAACCCCAGTCCTCCGCAGATGAAAGAATGATGCCATATCTGCGAGGAACAGCAAGGCTTCTTCGCTGTTGGAGAGATAAAGCAGGCAAGTCTCTGGGTAGCACGGTTTCGGAAGGGAGGATGAGATGAAGGGAGCGCCTTGCACTCCTTGCAGTTGCTGTGGCAGCTCAGAATTCCCTCCTCTGCTACTTG
>NW_006282079.1:0-1041 GCF_000327345.1 Myotis davidii | reverse complement strand
GCAGCCACAAGATGATGTAAAGCAAGCAACCTAAAAAGCAGCAAACCACTCAGGAAAGAAGTAAGTGTTGGTTCCCAACAATGAGGAGATATGGCAAAACTGTTTGGAAGTCACAAAGCAGAGGCGGGGAACACGCAATCGTAGGTGGAAGTCGGGGAGGGAACCCACTACTATAAGAGGGAATTAATCACAGACAGCCATTAAAATAAACAACATAGAATGAAAGGGAAAGCTTAGAAGTGTAAACCAGAGATGCCTCTCAACGCCATGTGTAAAATGATACTCGTAGATGCAAATCGGATTGAGTACAAGCTTGCATCTTGCATGCCCTACTTCATGGTCTGTTTAGAAAGCGTTCAGTAGCACGAGATGCTGGTAGACCTGACGGAGATTTGCTCAGCAAATCTAGACATACGCAAGAGACTTTAGACGCTTTCCAGGGGGGAAAAAAACGACATCATGCACAATGACGCTGAAAATGAAGTGACCAGGGGAAGTCTACGAGGACCCTCCGTGTGATACGGAACAAAGGACGTAGTCTGGAGCTTTACTGTTTCTTCAGCGAGCACGCTCCATGGCTGTGTCACTCTAGACCCTTGGTCATCCCAACCTGTAGGGGATAGAGCGGCTGCATTGAAGATGTATTGCTTTGATACTGTGAGAGGGGGGGGATTCACTAAAGTTGACGGAGCGTTATTCAAAATTCGACAGGTTCCTCCCTCGCCAAAGGATATGCGGCGACTCACACGCTTGACGCTCGTTCGTAGTTGCCAGTTCGGGTAAGTTTTCAAGAAGCTTTGCCGCTTCGCAATTTCGCTTCCAAGAGCCTTACCTTCATCATAGTCTGGCCCTGACCATATGGATCCAAGGCAGAGAAAATAAAGCCTACGGTACGACGTCGTGGATATTACTACTACACACCCGAATCCTGTGGATTGTAGGCCACCCACGGGAATGCACGACTGAAACATAGGAAGATACGAGGGAAATCAAGAAACCCGAATGAAATACCCGTACAACACAAGAATGAAGAAGTATCCT
>NW_006282078.1:0-517 GCF_000327345.1 Myotis davidii | reverse complement strand
GGCCTCCTGCTCGCTCCAGCTCCATGGCCACGGTCAGTTGAAAGCAGGTATCTGGGGTTTATTTACCTTCTGTAATTGAAACTTTGTTGCTTTGAGTGGAGCTCAGAGCCGGGGCCGAAGCAGGCGGGAAGCTTGGCTTCTTACCAGAGCCCGCCGCAGCAAGCGGGATGCTTGGCTTCCTCCATCATTGGGGCAATCAAGCCTCCTGCTTGCTCCAGCTCCTTGGTTGGGTTAATTTGCATATAGTCACTCTGATTGTCTGGTGGGCGTGGCTTAAGGCATAGTGAAGGGATGGTCAATTTGCATGTTTGTCTTTTATTAGTGTAGATATATTTAAATCTTCATCCCAGGACATGCTTATTGAATTTTAGAGGGAGGCGGTGGGAGAGAGAGACAGAGGGGAAAACATCAATATGCGAGAGAAACATCAGTCAATAGTCTTCCTGTACATGCCCTACATACCCCAAATGGGAATTTAACCTGTAACCTAGGTATGTGCCATGACCAGGAATCAAAC
>NW_006282077.1:0-725 GCF_000327345.1 Myotis davidii | reverse complement strand
TCCTGGCCAGCCGCTTCCCCCAAAGCCATGGCGCTTGCTCAGGATCGCCCATCAGGTGGAGGCCTGTCCGCGCGCCTGCAGACCCCATGGCTGAGGCTCCTGGCAGCCACTTTGCCAAAGGTTCCTCTACCTTCAGGCTCTCTCCTCAGACCCCCGGGAGCTTGGCTCCCGCGGCCCAGCCCTTCCGTGGTTCCCTGCAGCCCCACTCTACTCAGCTCTCCTGCTGCCCACCTGTCAGGAAGCTGCCAGGAGCCTTGCTGCGGGCAGTGTGGTTCTGGAGCAGGGGCTGGGGTGTGGGGAGCAGCTCCAGTAAAGTTTAGTAAACCCCAGGTCCCCAGCCCCTCCTTGAGCAGAGCCCAGGGCAGGCTGGAGGCCTGGGTCCAAACACTGCAGCTGCAGAGGCCCCGCCTGCCCTGGGCCCCACACAGGGGTCCCGGCCCGGGGCGTGGTTTAGGCAGCTTGTTCACACCACCAAGCCCCCTGCCACCCAGGGTGCACACAGGGGGCTTGGTGGTCTGCAGGTGAAAGCGGGTCGGGGGAGTGACCACGGGCGGACACCGCAGCTGCCCCACCAGCCCTGGTCTGCTGGTGAAAGTGGGTTGGGGCTGTCTGCCCTGCAAGCCCCAGTCTGCTGGCAAAAGCGGGTCGGGGGCTTCCACACCGCCAGCCCTGGTCTGCCAGCGGGAAAGCCAGTTGGGGTCTTGGCCAGTGGGGGACAGCTGCGG
>NW_006282076.1:361-1278 GCF_000327345.1 Myotis davidii | reverse complement strand
AATTTTAGGTATCTTTTAAAAATGTCTCTATCTGCAAGTCTTCTAAGAAATACGAGCTTTATTGTCGGCCCTTATAAAGCCAACTGCTCAAAACATTGGTCTATCATACTATTGAAATTATATTAAGACCATGATTGCTAATTTATTAAGCATTAAAAAATATCTTAAAAATAGTATTAAATAAATCTGAGAGGCAAGCACACTTTCTGCCTCATCCGCATTTCCGCAGTAAAACTGCCTTAAAACTCCACCCCTGAAATTCCATCCTGCCTCAGTGAGCAGACACTCCTTTTGTGATTGGCTAAGTCAGAGGGCGGGGCCTTTGCTGTTCCAAGATGGCGGCCCCCAGGGGGGCGCGGGAGGCCATGCGGCCAACATGGCGGCTGCCAAGTCAGGCAGCTCAAAGTGGTGGCTGTCTACACTGTTCATTGACAGAGCAAACCAAAACCCCTAAAAGATAGATGGCCAACATTATATTCAGACAAACAGAAATCTCATTAGCTGTTTATACCTTTTATAATTGTCTCAAACAATATCAATTAAATTTAAACTTTTTTTTATTAAAAATTTTCAGTTGAGATCATAAAATTAATCCTCTTTTTTCAATCAGACCAATGAGTAACATGTTTTGAATTCCTGATCATTTAAGAGAAACACATTTTCTTCAAAAACAAGTTAAACATTATTTATTTAATTAATTTCTCCTGATTCAATTTGCACTTTAAACTTTCAGAGCTTTAAATCTTAGGTAGCAAATTAAATACTTAGTGTTTTTCAAATCAATATTTTTACATTTAAGGATACATTTCAAATAAAATATAAGTTATTTTCAATTAATAGATTAACTTCTATCATTTAGACTTCATACTAGGCATACTCAGATAGCCACACAAAGGCAGGCCTGGCCAGCGTGTGCA
>NW_006282076.1:0-259 GCF_000327345.1 Myotis davidii | reverse complement strand
AAGTTTTAATTTCCCAGCCAATAAGCCTGGCATAGCTGCTAAATTTCAAAATGGTCACAATTTTCCTGCTGGGGAAGTCATAGCTATTCATATGTAAACTTGACTATCAACTTCCTGGTGGTACTTGCCTCAGGGCGGGAAATTTCAAAAGAGCTACTTTAAATCACCTTGGGAAACCTGTCTGCATTTCTTTCTCAGGTTCATCTTCACCATTTTTTAAGGCCTTAACAGTCTTGGGTTTTTATTCTGTACATAGCAA
>NW_006282075.1:0-781 GCF_000327345.1 Myotis davidii | reverse complement strand
CTGTGTGGGCTCGGGAAGGAGCGGGCAGACCCGCCGCTCCACGCCCGTCAGGACAGCACTTTGATGCCGAAGTGCTTGCGAAGCTGCTCCAGGAAGACAAACGTGAGCACGGTGTGCGGCATGAGGTGGATGCCGGCAGGCACGAGGCCCTTGTAGAAGGCCAGCAGCCCGAGCTTCGCCATCTCCATGGAGGAGTGCAGCACTCCCTGGTACTCGCCCTTGGAATTCATCAGGCAGGTCTTCAGCATGTCCAGGGGCTGGCACAGGACCATGGCACACCCACGGCGATGAAGCTGGCAATGAAGTGTGTGAAGATGCCGTCGGACAGGTACCGCGTGCCCAGGACCAGCTGCTTGGCCTGATCGTAGCAGGACAGCTGGCCCACAGTGACCAGCATTCCCCCGACTGGAGGCCATGGTTGCACCCGAGAACAGCTTCCTCAGACCCTCTTCACTGGCCACACGGTACAGGCTGTCCAGGGCGTGGGCGTAGTTCCGGCGCTGGCTCGGGGGCAGCTTCACGTCGTTCTGTATCCTGACGTTGACCATGTGGGCCGGAGTCCGCATGAAGCCTCTGACACAGCCGCTGACAGCGCCCAGCAGCACCTTCTTATAGCAGGGCAGGGGCCCCTCACTGCCCTTGGCCACTCGGTCCCGCACGGTCTCTAGATGGCGAACCGAGTCAGGGAGTAGGTCATCTCCTGCTGCGTCTGCAGGTGCACCTTGAGCAGGTCCAGCGGGTGTGTGCAGCAGGCAGCCCCAGGCGAGGCCAGGCTCCCGAA
>NW_006282074.1:0-622 GCF_000327345.1 Myotis davidii | reverse complement strand
CAATTCCTCCCCAACCCTGCCTAGAACAAGTGCACAGCCTGCCCATCTCCTGAGAGGCTCTGTCTTAGTTCATTTGGGCGGGCTGCTACAACAAGGAACCATAGACTGGCTTACAGAGCAGGAAGATATTTCCCATGGTCCTGGAGGCTACACGTCTAAGACTAGGGTGTCCACACGGTCAGGTTCTGGTGAGGACCCTCTTCCAGGATGAAGGCTGCCATCCCTCACTTTTCATAGTACCCTCACTTGGTGGAAAGAAGGGGAGAGAGCTCTCTGTGGTCCCTTCTACAAGGACACTAACGTCATTCATGGTAGCTTTACCTCATGACCTAATTACCTCCCTAAGGCCCCACCTCCTGATACCATTCTGTTGGAAGTTAAGATTTCACCAGATGCACTGGGGCAGTGCGGGGGGTGCATGGGGGAGAGACAAACACTCATCTATAATGAGAACATAGTGTGTAGAAATCCCATTTCTCTCTTATGAGGGAGAGTTTATGCCATATCATTTCTGTATCCTGGCACCCAGCACATATTAGGTATCTGAGGCCCTGCCACCCATTCCTAAGGAAGAAAAACAACACCCTTAACTTTGCTAAAATCAACAAATCTGTGTGTTTGT
>NW_006282073.1:0-622 GCF_000327345.1 Myotis davidii | reverse complement strand
AGAGGGCACAGGCCAGGCTGAGGGACCCCATCCTCCCCACCAAGTGGACAAATTTTTGTGCACCGGGCATCTAGTCTATCTACTAATAGAATAATATGCAAATTGGGCAGGATGCCATCACCTAACAACCGATCAGCAGGGACCTGAGGCTGTGTGGCGCCTGGCCAGGGCAGTGGACCTCAGGCTGTGACCCCCACCTGGCAGGGCTTAACGGGGGACCTCAACCCATGCCCCGTCTTTGGGCCAGAGTCTTCAGGTTGTGCCCCCCTGGACTGGGGGACCTAAGGCTGAGCCCCCCACCTGGCAGAGCTTGTTGTGGGACGTGAGGCTGCAGCCCCTGCCCTATCACTGGGCCAGGGGACCTCAGGCCATGCCCTCCCACCAGGCAGAGCTTGACGGGGGACCTCAGGCTGTGTCTCCCCGGCGCCGGGCCAGGGAACCTGAGGCTGCAGCCTCCATCTGGCGGGGCTTAATGGGGGACCTGAGGTTCTGCCCCCCACCCGGAGGGCCTTGACAGGGGTGGGACAGCTGGGTCTGGGTCTCGCCCAATTCGGGTGGGGCCAGCCGGGTCTGGGTATCCTGCAATTTTGAAGTGCATGCAGGTGGACAGGGACTTGACTCT
>NW_006282072.1:0-578 GCF_000327345.1 Myotis davidii | reverse complement strand
AGGACGAGGCCGATTATTACTGTTGCTCATATAGGAGTGGTAGCACTCTCCACAGTGGTGCAGGTTCACGGGGAAGTGAGACCAAAACCCACCCTGGGCCCAGGCGCCCTCCTTGCTCTGAAGATACTTCCCCATCCTCTATATACAATGTCCTGGAGAATCACATTCTATCTCTCTCTCCCCCTCTCTCTTCCTCTCTGTAATCAATAAATGTATATTAAACTAGAGGCCCAGTGCACAAACTTCGTTCAAGGGGCTCGGCCTTCGCACCCCGGCTTTGTCCGGCAGGTAATCCAGAAGGAGAACTGGAAACTGGAAGGTCGTTCAGCTGTCTGGTCTACTGTAATTAGCATATTACACTTTTATTATTATAGATGCTTTGGTCTGTACCCCAGAGCAGAACACCTTGGATTTACTCCTCCAGAAAGGACATTGTGGCATTCATTTCCGTGTCCCCCATGCTCTGGGCCAGGATGGCCCTCCTGGGTGGGCTGTTCCTCTCCACGCCTGTTGCTGAAAGAAGAGCCACCGGGAAACGGTGACCCCCGTGTTGCTGAGGGACCGAGGACAAAGCGTGA
>NW_006282071.1:0-231 GCF_000327345.1 Myotis davidii | reverse complement strand
CATAAGTTTACAATGGTCTTTATTATCCATAAAAGAGTGAGGTCATGTGCTATTTTTCCTTCATTGACTGGCTTATTTCACTTAGCATAATGATCTCCAGTTCCATCCATGGTTTTTCAAATGGCAAGAATTCCTTCTTTTTACAGGTACATGGTATTCCTTCGTATAGATGTACCATAGTTTTCTAATACATTCATGTACTGATGGGTACTTAGGCTGTTTCCAAATCTT
>NW_006282070.1:0-302 GCF_000327345.1 Myotis davidii | reverse complement strand
CTCTCTCTCAAATCAACAAAAATATATATATATTTTTAAAAAATGATGTTTTTCTCTGTGTGTTTCTCTTCGTCCCTTCCACTCTCTCTCTAGAACGAAACAAACAAAAAAAAAAATCAGGGGAAATGAAAAAAAAATAAAAGCTGAGGTTTCACAGATAAGCTCTGGGTTGAGTGTGAAGAGAAACAGAAACGATTTGTGGTGTGAAACCGCCGGGAACACAGAACGCAGAACGCGGTCTGAGCAAATGAATTTCATCATCGGGGCGGACATGAGGGGGAGGAGACTTGGTTGTGAAATTG
>NW_006282069.1:0-249 GCF_000327345.1 Myotis davidii | reverse complement strand
TGGCTGGTCTGCCCTGAAGGGGGTCCTGGATCACGGTGAGGGTCCCCTTGGGGAGCATGGCCAGCCTGGGTGAGAGGCTGAGGGCCATTTGCAGGTTTGCAGGCTGGCCAGCCCCTCCCCCCCCATCGGGGTGAGGGTCCCCACTGGGAAGTGTGGCTGGCCTGGGTGAGGGGCTGAGGGCTTTTGGGGGGAAGTTTTCAGGCTGGCCAAGCCCCCGGCTTTGTCCGGAAGGACGTCTGGAAGGTCTCC
>NW_006282068.1:19243-20692 GCF_000327345.1 Myotis davidii | reverse complement strand
TCCTCCTGCGCTGTCCACTCTGCTCACCAGGCGCCGCCGCTGTCCTCAAAGCCCCGCCGAGCCTGGGCTGCTCTTTTTCAGTTTCGTCCTCCCCGCGGACTCCGCCTTCCGCCGCCCTCTCCGGAATGGCGGGAAATGGGAAAGGCGCCTCCGATGGGAGCCCGCGCGGACGAAGTCGGGAGCAAAAGGAGGCTGAACCTACGTTTTGGCGCCTGGCGGTATCCAGGCCTCGGCGGCCCCACCCCGGCACCTGGACGGGTCTAGGTGCTCTAGGTTAGAACCCGCGGGAGTGGGCAGCGCTGCTGAGCTGGGTATGAGACCAGTGGGAGCCAAAAACCAGGATTACAGGCTTTATTAGGAGAGAGAGTCCTGCCGGCCTGTCTTGCAAGGGAGGACAGCAACTCCAGCAGAGGTGGGCACTCCTTTTGAGGGGCGGAATGGGAAGGAATAGGGGCTTAGTGTACTCGGCACACACTGATTGGTGGCTTAATGTATGGTCCATATAGGAACAAGGGCTTAGGGTATTTGGCAGGTGTTGATTGGTGGTTCAATGTATAGTCCCTATAAGGTATATGGCTAGTCAATCAGGCATTTCCCGGCTGCAGGTTAAGTCATACTCTGCCCACCAGTTGGAAGGGAGGATCTATCAAGTTCAATACAGGTGGATAGCTCTGTAAGTGGAACTTTGGAGGAACAACAGAAAACACAGTCTTTCAAGAGTATGGAAAGAAAAGGCTACTTTATTTTAAAAAACACTGAAATATTTTTATAGTAAATGTGGATATTAAGTGTACTGACTAAAGAAAAAAGCAACAATAGCGTAGCCAGTTTTCTCTCTCTCCATGTGAAGTATTATTTCAGGAGGAAATGTCTGAAAAGATATGCAGCTAAGAAAGAGCCAACATGAAGAGCCTGTGCAGCCTGCAGATTGGTTAATCGGGTGCAGGGAGAGCTAGCAAAAAGAGACTACTGCTCTGTAATAATTTATGCTAATTATAAATTCTAATGGCTTTGTGGTATAATTCAATATCCCTGTGTTCCATTCTTTATCAGCTGAAGGACAGATGAATTAGATGGCTCAAAACTACCCAGAACAAGATAGTCAGTTTTGAGACCATTTCTTCGTGCCATTTGTTAGACCTCTGCATGTCTGGTGAAGATTCCTTCTGTCTTAGAAACAACAAACACCAAACATAACCATCACTCTGCATGCCAGAACCCAAATGAAAGTACTGTGAAGAGAATATCTACTTCCCAAAGATTTTTCTAAACCAATCCTTTCTACTCAATTTCTCAAAAATATTTTATTCTGTGTTTCTGTTCAAGATAATCACACTGATTTTCAGCCACTAGTAGTAAAAAGGAGATAAGAAATATGAAATCTTTTCAGTTGGACAGCTCTGCCAACAAATATATCTCTGTAAAAATACAGACTTAAATATTTTTTCA
>NW_006282068.1:0-1156 GCF_000327345.1 Myotis davidii | reverse complement strand
ATATTGTATGATTCCACTTAAATGAAATGTCCAGAATGGGGAAATCCATAGAGATAGAAGGTAGATCAGTGATTGCCTAGAATGGGGGGAAATGAGGAATGACTGCTAATGGGCTTGGGATTTCTTTGGAGGCTGACAAAATAATGGTAAATATTTACCCCATCTTTCCCATTCAGCCTTGGAGATAGTTCTTTATAGAAGAATCATAGATGATAAATGCAAGAGGTTTGATAGAATCCAAAAATCACTATTTTGTAACCCCTAATGAATTAATGGATCCAGACAACATTCATCAATGGTTGCTAAAACCATTAGGTGAAAGATTGAAAGGAAGCCTTGTGATGGATGACAGCACCACGAGCCACTGATCAATCTGAAAATCACCCAAAGTGGAACCACCAGACATTGTAACCAGAAAGGATACAATATCACCTCTGCAGTATTCTTGGGGGGAAAGTATCGAATCAGAATCAAATCAAGTTTCTAGAACTAACTAGACACCCAGGGGATACCATCAGCCAAATCTGGAATGGAGTAAATGGTATGATAAATATTCCAGTTCCTTCTTCAATTACATGGTAAGAAGGAAGAAACAAAAAGGGTAAATGTTAGAGAGTAAAGAGACATCAACTAAATGCAATGTTGAATTCTGATCAAAACAACCTGTAGAAAGATACTTTTGAGATAGGAAAACTGAATGCATGGTGAATTATGATATAATTAAAAACATTTTATTAATTTTATTGAGTGACAATGAAATTGTGGTTTTGTTAACATTAAAAGATCTTATCTCGCCGAAACCGGTTTGGCTCAGTGGATAGAGCGTCGGCCTGCGGACTGAAGGGTCCCAGGTTCGATTCCGGTCAAGGGCATGTACCTGGGTTGCGGGCACATCCCCAGTGGGAGATGTGCAGGAGGCAGCTGATCGATGTCTCTCTCTCATCGATGTGTCTAACTCTCTATCTCTCTCCCTTCCTTTCTGTAAAAAATCAATACAATATATTTAAAAAAAAAAAAGATCTTATCTCTTAGAGATAAAGATCATTTTAAGTATTTTCAAGTTAGATGACATAATGCCTTAAATTTGTTTTAAAATACTCTAGCAAAAGAAATTTTTTAAAAAGGTGAATGCATTATCTATCTATCTATCTATCTA
>NW_006282067.1:0-410 GCF_000327345.1 Myotis davidii | reverse complement strand
GTCTAGTGATTTTAGAAAAAAAAGTGTCTTATGAATGGAAAAAAATGGCATATTGTCTGACTGGGTGTATATTGTCTCACTGGGGTCCTGAGAGCTACTGCGTTCCAGGGCTACACTGGACCCCTGACCTGCCTCCCATGCATTTGCACTTCCCCTTGATATCTTCCCTATTTTACAACTCCGCTGTGAAGAGGAAGCGTTTGGAATTTGTGTGACAAGATGTTCACAGAACACTTCTCTGCAATCCTCTGGTGTTCACAGTACCTCCACATCTCTCTCCTTGTCAAAATCTGAAAAAGTGAGTGAAAAGGGTGTCCTTAAAGTTGTTTCAGACGGACCTGTCACCTTTTGGACTTAATTTCATTTATCTCTGTACTCTTGAATACCACACACTATTCATGTGCACCCTA
>NW_006282066.1:0-1496 GCF_000327345.1 Myotis davidii | reverse complement strand
TCTGTCCTTCTCCTTCTCTTACTCTTCCTCCTTCTCCTCCTCATCCCTCTTCTTTGCTTGTCCACCAGTGATGATCATCAACGATGTGGTCAAATAGAGGCCAATAAGAAGAAATAAAGGATCAGAGTCTTGTCAACCTACATGCTTAGTAACTAGTCTGCAAATACTTAAAACTTAATAACTATGGATAGTGAATATTAACCTAAGCATTCTTTCTCATTACGGAATCAATGAATCAAAAGTCTGCCATTCCTGTGGTATATTTTGGGCTCCCTCTACTTTATCTCCCTATGTGCAAGGTTTCCCTCGCCCATCCCAAATTCACCCTGATCTCCAAAGAACTTTATTGTAATCAGTTCCTTCATCACAATGTTCGCAATTGTAGCAGACTCTGTCACTGGCTCCTATCCTCATGTGGGGTAAGTATGAAGCATATTCCACACCATTTCCCAGAGCTTCCCAATGAGACTGAGTTCCAATTGCCCCCAGTGGCAACTTCTTTTATAACCCAGGCTTTATCAATTTATTTCTCTCATGTCTCAGTTTTTTCCTGGAATTACCTTCTCAATAAACCACTTGCTCTTGAATCCTTATCTCAAAATCTGCTTCAGGGGAACCAAACTAAGACCCTCTTGTAACTATAATGTCAGAGTGATATTGGTCATTACAAAAATCGTATGCCCAGAAATGAGTGCCATAGCAAAAGAACTTTGTAAAGTAAAACCAAAAAACTACCTTTCTAGGGTAACTGAACAGAAGTCTGCAAAACAGGACAGGACTTCACCTTGGCCTTCTGACAACTACCTACAAATCATTGCTCTTTAATAGTAACTTACCATGGTCTTTTAATATTGTTTTATTTCAGACATTACACACAAAAAAAATTTTGAGAACATTGAGCTTAGACTCTGTTTGGGCTGGTGTGGAACATTTCAACTCTGCTAAGGTAGTCCCATATAGCCAACAATCATTTTAGAAAGTCTGGTGACCATGAATATAAATGAGTCCTTAAAGCTTTTCTAATTCTGTGCAGAGTGATTCATGAATAGCCTTTCACAAGTTTTGATTCACTGCCCTTTAAAAATGAATTTTCATGAAGGATAGAAGCCATTTTTGATCTACAATACCAATTATTCTGCTATAAATGAGCAAAATGGATGTCCCAACTCTGGACATAGTTGGTTATGCAAGAACTTAAATTGTGATGCCCCCATTAACATTCACTCTTGAGAACTTTTGCCTATGTGAAGCTGGGTCCATCCATCAAAATTTTACCTGGTTTTCTAAGTTTGAAAAGGCTTTGTAATATCACATCTTCTTTATGTTTTTTTAGCTATATAACATAAATCTGAATTAGTTCAACTAGAAAAACAGAATCCCCAAACGAGAGGAGGAAAAAAGGATAGTGTCAATTCAGTTTCGATTTTTTTTTGAAATTTTCAACACATAACTCATTTTATCATCTGTAAAGACACCCTATTCAAAACAAATGCATT
>NW_006282065.1:1338-2385 GCF_000327345.1 Myotis davidii | reverse complement strand
TTGTGGGTTCAATCTCCAGTCAGGCACATACAAAAATTCAATGAATGAATAAATAAGTAAAATAAGAAATTGATGTTTCTCTATCTCTATCTCTCCAAAAGCCAATAAAAATTTAAAAAATAGTAGGCCATTAAGAATAAATGTTTATAGTCAATATGATTTAGAAAAATTGTTTCTAGATTGGAATTGATGAAATTAATGTATGTAGCTTTTCAGAACTTTTAATTTTTTATTGAATGTATTGTGGTGACATTGCTTAATAAAATTATATAGGTTTCAAGAGTATAATTCCATAATTCATCATCTATATATTGTATTATGTGTTCACCACCCAAAGTCAAATCTCTTTCTATAACCATTTACCCTTTACCCTCATCTACCTGCCCCTACAACCCCAACACCCTTGGATAAAAAAACAAAAACATATCCAGAGACAGGGAAGCATTGATCAGACCGTCAAACCGCAGACCAAAGGACACAGACACCGGGGGGAGGGGGGGTGAGGGCATGAGTTGCGGGGTAGGGGGCCATGGGGGGGTTATACATATGTAATACCTAAATAAAGAAAAAAAGAAAAAAATAAATTTTTTTTCCCCAAATTAAACAAACAAATATAGATACAACATACTTATATGGTGGTCATACATGTGAGGGTAGGCACAAAATTTAGCATAGTAGGAAAGAAAGGATGGAATACAGGAAGATTATATATAGAAGGGCTTCAACTATACTTTGGTGTTCATTATTCCTTATAACATTTTTATGACTGCTATGTTTTTAATACATGAATTTGTATACCATGTATAACATTAACTGGTTATACTTTATGGTTTGGGGGACATAAGCAAAAACTTCACAATTTCAACCATGTTAAAAGCAATTATCCTTTGAATAATATTGCAGAGTGTAGGAGAAACTACATATAAACACCAAATACATAAACACCAATTTTACACCATCACTTACCACTACAATGAGAAAAAGGAAACAATATGTACATCCTAGATAAAGAGTCAGCATATTTTCTTAAAAGAAACTAATAATAGA
>NW_006282065.1:0-316 GCF_000327345.1 Myotis davidii | reverse complement strand
TATAACTTTAGAATCAGAAACAAGAATATCTTCCATATCATGAATAAGAATTATACATGTATACCTGTACTATAAATGTTTGCTTGTGTAAACTTGGCCGTGTTAGAGTTTGCCTTTTTTAAAATTTAAAATACAGAGATTTGTGTCCCATACAATATACTTTAATCCAGAGAAATATGATTTTATTTTATTTAGAAGTTTCTTCTTCACCTCCCCAATATTTATTGTTTGCTATTTTATGAAATAAGAGGAAAGTATCAATGTTTCCCTGGTGATACTTTTCTGGGCCTCTATACCATTTCCTAAATTCATTTGA
>NW_006282064.1:0-691 GCF_000327345.1 Myotis davidii | reverse complement strand
ATTTTTATGGTTTAATGACTTACATTTAAGTCTTATTCATTTTGAGTTTATTCCTGTATATGATGTAAATTGGTGGTCTAGTTTAATTTTTTTGTATGTACCTCTCCGTTTTTCCCAACACCGTTTATTAAAGAGACTATCTTTACCCCATTGTGTGTTCTTACCTCCTTTGTCAAATATTAGTTGATTTCTGGGCTCACTTCTTTATTTCTTTGATCTATATGCCTATTCTTATGCCAGTACCATGCTGTTTTCTATTACAATGACCCAGTGACCTTGTAGTATAGTTTGATAGCAGGTATTGCGATGCCTCCAACTTTGTTCTTCTTTCTCACGATTGCTGAAGCTATTCAGGATATTATCATGGCATATCTTCCCACTTATTTGTGTCTTCCTCAATTTCTTCCTTCAATATCCTATAGTTTTATAGGATATTGTTTTAACTCCTTCGTTAAATTTATTGCTAGGTACCTTATTTTTTTATTGCAATAGTAAATGGAATTATTTACATAGTTTCTCTTTTGATAGTTCATTGTTGGTGTATAGAAATGTCACCTCTTTCTGGATATTAATTTTGTATCCTGCTACTTTCATTTATTAACTCTAGTAGCATTTTGTGGAGTCTTTAGGGTTTTTATTTACAATATCATGTCATTTGTGAATAAAGACAGTTTAACTTTCTCCTTTCCAA
>NW_006282063.1:0-401 GCF_000327345.1 Myotis davidii | reverse complement strand
GATCAGTGGAACCGTGAGGCCTCCTGGCACCAGTATCAGTATGACAGGGGGGCGGCAGCACCCAAACCCCCTGGTCGCCCTGCGGCTCTGTGTGTGACAGGGGGTGGGGCCACAACCTCCCTATATTCCTGCTCTGTTCGTGACAGGGGAAGACTCCCCAATCCCCTGATGAGCCCTGCTCTGTGCCTGATAGGGGGGAGCACCCCAACCCCCTGATCGCCCTGCAGCTCTGTGTGTGACAGGATGCGGCACCCCAACCCCCTGATCGCCCCTGCTCTGTGTGTGACAGGGTTCAGCGCCCCCCTCCCCCCCACAAGCCCTGCTCTGTGTGTGACGGAGTAGACCCATAACCTCCCCATCGGCTCTGTCCTGTGACAGTGGCAGTGCCCCAACCCCCTTAT
>NW_006282062.1:0-284 GCF_000327345.1 Myotis davidii | reverse complement strand
TCAAAGAACATGTATACATTCTGTTTTGTAATGCATTAAGGTGTTTGTTGTTGTTTTATATTACATTTTATGAAAACTGGGTGGGGGGACTTATCTTTCTGCCTGCAAAGAACACTATGTCATAGATATTGCATTATTCTACATTTCATTTTATATTCAAACTAGAGGCCCGATGCACGAAGATTCGTGCAAGAATAGGCCTTCCTTCCCCTGGCTGCCAGCGCCGGCTTCCCTCGGGCACCTGCAACCCGGGCCTTCCCTCTTCCTCCTTCGCTCCAGCCAGA
>NW_006282061.1:0-267 GCF_000327345.1 Myotis davidii | reverse complement strand
ACCTGTGTGTCTCGCTCCTCTCACCTGGCCACATGCATGAAGCTGGGGCTCCCAGGGCCTGTGGGCCTCAGAGAGCCAGGGCCCATCTTCAGGATAATATAGATGATGTTGGCAGCCTGGCAACGGGGCTGAGATCAGTGGCCACTTCCCGTGAGGTCAGCAGGTGCTGTTGGCATGGAGTGCAGTGACCTGTGTTTGCAGCCCAAGGTGCCGTCGGTTAGCCACTCTGATGATGGCACCAGCCCCCTGGGTTACATGCTCCTGCCC
>NW_006282060.1:1384-1781 GCF_000327345.1 Myotis davidii | reverse complement strand
CTCCTCGCTGGTTATTGGCCAGAGACCTCCATTCATTGGCGCAGGAACCCGGCCATAGCCTGCTTGAGTGGCCTCATTTCTCGCATCTGGCTTCCCACAGAAGTGATGTTAAGAGGGAACGAAATGTGAGCAGGTGAGTAAAATATACCTCAAAGGAAGCCAGACTTGTATCTAGACTAGTACATATGTTAGGGTCGCCTGAAAGTGGTAAAGAATTATGAAATTTATTAGGTCATCTGGAAAGCCAGATGGGCTGAGCCCCCAAATGGCGCCAGTACCCAGGGTTAGGGAGTCAGATTTTGAAGGACTCCAGGGGGGCTTTCTCGGGGCAAGTCCTGAGGGGAAAGATAATGGTCTTAGCGAGTGGAATGTGATCTAAGCAAAGAAGTATTAACAG
>NW_006282060.1:0-543 GCF_000327345.1 Myotis davidii | reverse complement strand
AAAAAATTGCAATTATCCTAACTTCCTTCTGGACAAATAAATGTGTGAAAATTTTTAAGAGTATTTTGAAAAAAGAGAAATATGAGTGCAGCTTTGCCCTCATAGTTATTAAATTATGTTACTGGTGCATAAACATATCAATAGAAGAGGAAAGAAAGGCCAGAAGGTGATCAGCATATGATAAGGTGTTTAATCAATGTGGAACATTTTAGTTTATTTAGTAAGTGTTATTGGGACAAGTAGATAAAATCTGGTCAGTAATAAAATCTATCACCCTTTTGTGGGTGGAACAATGATATGCATTCTGAAATTTATCATATCACCAGGGATATTTGCAGAGCCAACTTGGAGGCACACATTGGGGAGGCAATACAGAAGTCAATAGCTTATTGAGAAGGGTGCATTCATTCTCCAAAAACAATTCTTGTTATATGTATTTCTCTCTGTAGTAATCTACTACAAAAATCTGAAGCCACTTTTCTTGTTGTTGTTAATCCTCACCTGATGATGTCTTTCCATTGATTTTTAGAGAGAGTGGAGGGG
>NW_006282059.1:0-384 GCF_000327345.1 Myotis davidii | reverse complement strand
TCTTTCATTGTTTTGTCTTTACCTGGTTTTGGATTACGGTGATACTGGCTTCATAGAATGAGCTTGGAAGTATTCCTTCCTCTTGAATTTTTTGTAGTAGTCTGAGGAGGATAGGTTTCAGTTCTTCCTTGAATGTTTGGTAAAACTCCCCTGTGAAGCACTTTGGTCCTGGACTTTGTTTCCTGGAAGCTTTTTGATGACTGCTTCAATTTCTTCCATAGTTATTGGCCTATTGAGATTTTTAGATTCTTCCTGATTGAGTGTTGGAATGCTGTATTTTTCTAAGAATTTGTTCATTTCCTCCCGGTTGTCTAGTTTTTTTGGAGTAGAGGTGTCCATGGTATTGTTTAGGAATCATTTGTATTTCTGTGGGGTCTGTTGTTA
>NW_006282058.1:0-240 GCF_000327345.1 Myotis davidii | reverse complement strand
ATAAACATACTTTCAAACCCATTTGGACTCATGTGAAATATTTCCTGCACAAAATCAAGAACCCACACACTACAGGCCTGCCTGAGGCAGACCCGCTCCAGGCCAGTCCCTGACTGGTAACAATCTCATTCTGTGAATTTCTTCCATGAGGTCTGTCAATGAGGTCTGTCATTCTGTGAATTTCTTCCATGAGGTCTTCCATCACTTAATGGTCTCCCATCAAAACTTGTTTTTAGCCCT
>NW_006282057.1:0-458 GCF_000327345.1 Myotis davidii | reverse complement strand
CCATATACTGATGGATGAGACCTGAGACCTGAGACCTGAGCAAGAGTTTGGAACCGTGAGAACTTCTCTCTTAAACTGAGTAGAAATAAGGCTCTTTTAGGAGACCAGGGGAGAGCAAGGGTACGAATTGGGGGAGAGGAAGAGGAAAAAGGGAGGAGGAAAAAGGATGTAGGAAGTGAGCAGGCAAGAGAGAACCCTTCCATCACCTCCACTGGAGTCCTTCCTAATTGGAAAACCCACCCTGGACCCTGCAGTCTTTTTTCTGCAGGGCTCTTGGCTGCACACCCCTCTGCCCCCCAGGAGTGGTTAGTTTATAAGCAGGACATGAAGCGTTAAGCATTTCTGTCTTAATTCAGCCGCTGCTGTGACAACCATTCATTTGGACAGCTTATTTATCTCCTGTAACTCATTAGAGGCTGCCCCTCCTCAGGTCCATTTGGCTAAAGAGCCTGGGATCT
>NW_006282056.1:0-326 GCF_000327345.1 Myotis davidii | reverse complement strand
TTCTCCCACATTCATATAATCTTCCTTACGTTCCCTCCTTAATCACAAATGCATTAAAAAAAAACTGCAAACTGTTATTCAAAGTATTTGAGATATTGCTTCCTGGTTTTGATAAGTTTGGGCACAAGTAAAGTCTTATAAAAATTTGATACAAGTTTGGACATTTCTTACATCAATAGAGTCATCATTTTTTTTCTTTAAGGCTGGCACATATTTTCTGGCAAGCAGCTCTACCAAAACCGTCCTGCCTGGACGTCCTGGAAGTCCAAAAGCTTTCCGTGTGTCCTGTCTCTGTTCCTTTCAGACCAGGCTGGCAATGTGTCTGC
>NW_006282055.1:0-204 GCF_000327345.1 Myotis davidii | reverse complement strand
TTGGAAAGGAAGAAGTAAAAGTGTCATTATTTGTAGATGACATGATACTGTACACAGAAAACCCAAAGACTCCATCAAAAAACTACTAGACTTCATAAATGAATGTGGCAATGTAGTAGGATACAAATTAACACCCAGAAATCTGGCTTTTTTATATACCAATAAGAACTCACAGAAAGAGAAATTTAAAAAAAATCCCATTTA
>NW_006282054.1:0-463 GCF_000327345.1 Myotis davidii | reverse complement strand
TTGTGGAACCTGGGAATCAGAGCGGGGAGTAACTACTGGCTAGAGAGGACTTATAGCCTTAGGATTGCAGGGCTTGTCTGAGTCCACGTAGTCACACTGCTTGAGATGATCCCTGGATGCCGTGGTTGTAGGGTCTCTGGATGTATATGCTTCTGATACCAGCCACTCAAGATGGTCCGGTCTCCGTGGCTGAGCTGGCCGCGATTTCAGCAGCAGTGGAGGCTGCCCATTTAGGGGAGCCCGATCCGGCAGTCTCCAACAGTCCCCTTTCTCTTGGAGTCCTCTGTCTTTCCCGGCTGCAAACTCTCTTCCAGCTGAATCTCTTCTGCCAATTTGGGCTAGATGTTACTGGTTTCAGCTGCTAACCCTGTCTGCTCCAGGACAAGGCATGGGATACGTCCGTCTATACTGCTGCCATTTTAGATCTCTCTGATTTTTTTCCATTGTTTTTATTATAGTTGAT
>NW_006282053.1:0-1116 GCF_000327345.1 Myotis davidii | reverse complement strand
AACACTAGCAGGTGCACATAATTTCCCTGATATTGCTAAGAAGGTCCATGTAAGAGAAGCATGACTTGTGCTGGATTTGGGATTAGGTAGAGAAAGATACGACATCCAGGAGCTGAGAGGTTAATGACAAATAATATTTTACCCTGCCTACTCCCGCAAAAGTAAAGTTGTGCATGTTAAACTTTCATCAGTCATTCTTATCAATAAGTCTTCCAGGTGGCTGCATTAAGTTAGAAAGTGAAGAAAATAACAGAAACTTTGTGGCAGTGTGCTCAAGGAGAGGGTATTCACAGCACTTGCAAGAGCCTGAGATGATTGATGTAAAATGTATTATTTGTATTATAAATATAACTAGAAAAGACATAGTAGCAATGGCAAATTTCGGGGTTTATTGCTATTTTGGTGTCAATCACTGCTAAAATTATAAAGTTACTAAAATATATCCCAAAGAGCTAAATAATCCATATGATCAAAAACCTGCATGAAGCAAGATTTAATATACATATGCTTTCATACAGTGAGAAATGTGTTTTAAAAAAAAGTAAAATTTAATTCAGCATTTAACCAAAAATCAGGTAGGACAATCATGTTCCAAAACTGTTCGTATGATGTCAAGATAATCCACATATGTCTACAGAGACTTTATTAATAATATGGACCAATAGATACCTATAAAACATAAATTAGAATTCTTATGGAAGTGATACTTCATTCTAATAAATTTGATCACCACATTTTTATTCTTAGTTCTGAAATCAAGCTTACATCAAGTAAATGAAAAAATAAGAAATCTCAGTTTTCTAGTAACCTCCTGCCTTGTAGCCTGAATCTGGTGAAAGGGACATAAGCCAGTTTATGAAATATTAGTGTAATTGTGCCTCCCACACCTGCCACACTTTCTTCAGCTGACAGAGCAGGCAACCTTCTGCAACTATAATAAGCCTCTATCTATCACAACCTCGTTTCCTGAAATCTACACATAAATTAAAGTGAATTTAGATCATTTATTATTGTTTATGCCACCGATGCTTTTGTCTTGAAACTTCATGTTAGCCAAACCCATCATGTCACCAAAAAAATCTGCATTCATCTTATTTTTCCTGTCAATCTCTGTTT
>NW_006282052.1:0-231 GCF_000327345.1 Myotis davidii | reverse complement strand
CTAGCGCTGTGAGATCAGGCTATCCAACCAAAACGTTGGTCATCCATGCATCCTTCAACTTGATTTGTCATCAAAAGGGGGACTGTGAATGAAAAATGGGTTCAATGAAAAGCAACCTCACAGGGTGATGCAATCACAAATTCCCACCTGGGCAGGTCATGGTGGGGGTCACACCCCAGGCATATATTTCTTAGTAACAGGTTTGTTTTCCTTAAGCAAGCCCTGTCCATT
>NW_006282051.1:0-437 GCF_000327345.1 Myotis davidii | reverse complement strand
TCCAGCGCCAGCAGCGGGTGCAAGCAGGGCCATCGCTGGTACCGGGTGCGAAAGGCGGCTGCCAGCCCCAATCTCCCCTTACGAGTAGGGAGAGGTGGAGAAACCCTGAGGGGCGATCGTAGCCTGCAGCCGCCCCTTGCACCTGCTGATGGCGCCAGTGATCGGGGGCAGCACTGGGCGCAGGCAGTGGGTGCAAGCACTGGTTGGGACCGTGGCACGTGTGAAGCAAAGAATTTTCAGTAACCAAGAGAGGCTCGCTCCAATTACAGCGACCTGTGCCCCTTCATGGTCTGGCACCCCTGCTCACCTGCTCCACCATCCCACCGTGGCTGACGCCATGTTCCATGCACTCCCCTTGGTGGTCAGCCCACGTCATAGTGAGCGGTTGTTTGGTTGTTCCGCCTTTCAGTCTGTTTGCATATTAGGGTTTTATATAG
>NW_006282050.1:0-590 GCF_000327345.1 Myotis davidii | reverse complement strand
CCATAAGACCCAGCAATCCCTCTCCTGGGTATAAAAACTAAAAACTCAAAATCATGTATTTGGAAAGATATATGCACCCCTATGTTCTTTGCAGCATTATTCACAGTGGCCAAAACATGGAAACAACCAGTGTCCATGATAGAGGACTGGATAAAGAAGATATGCTACATATACACAATACAACACTACTCAGCCATAAAAAAGAATGAAAGAATGCCATTTGAAACAAGATGGATGGACCTTGAGAACATCATGCTAAGTGAAATAAGTCAGAAAAAGCTAAGATCTATATGATTTCACTCATATGTGAGATATAAAACTGAAATTTGTGAACATAAACAGCAGTATGGTGATGGCCAGAGAGAAGGGGTTGGGGAAAGAAGGGAGTTCTAATATGTGGTGACAGGAGAAGGTTTCACTTTGGGTGGCGGGCACACAATGCAATATACAGATCTTATAACAGAAACACATACCTGAAACCTATGTGTTCATGTTGACCAATGTCACCCCAATCAAATAAATAAATATTTTTTAAAAGATGTAAAAAAAGTATTTTCAAATATTAATCCTCCCCCTAGGCTTTTCAGGCA
>NW_006282049.1:0-283 GCF_000327345.1 Myotis davidii | reverse complement strand
CCCAGACCTACCAGGCACTGCCCACCGTGACCGAAGATGGGGTTCCACCAGTGCCCCCCTCGGATGACTCTGAGGCCGCCCCTGAGCCCCCCACTGGTGACTCTGAGGCCGCCCCTGAGCCCCCAACGGGTGACTCTGAGTCTGCCCCTGAGCCCCCCACTGGTGACTCTGAGGGGGCTCAGATGCCTGCAGCCATTGGCTTCTAATGTCCTTGTCCTGGAGGCCACAGGTGGGACCCAGGGAGCCCACGTCCCTCCCCAGCTCTTCCTGAATAAAGCCCTTC
>NW_006282048.1:0-1332 GCF_000327345.1 Myotis davidii | reverse complement strand
AGGGAGAACCCAGTACAGCAAAGGCGGCCAAGCAATGACTGATTACGTGCTTGGCACTTTCCCCTGTTTGGAAAGTCACAAAAATAAAGCTAGAGCAGGTATCTATGGTAACATGTACCCATCTCTGCTTACCGACTTCTGGAACATGGGTGACATCCATTTGCCAGATTTTATCAGGTTTAAGACCCCTAGGATTAACCCCTAATGATTGTTCAGGGCAATGAATTACACACTAATCACACTGCTTAACAATTTGACGAGCTTGCTCCTGAGAAATACGAAATTGTTTACGCAGGGCAGCAGCATTTTGATGATGCAAAGCATGGGAGGACTGTGCAAGAGAAAATGGCATTTTCTCCTGCCCCACAGCAAGGAGGTGATCAATAGTTTCATTGCCTATAGCTAACGGACCAGGGATTAACCGCCCTCAGGTCTTGCAATAGTCTTTCACCAGACTTCTTCTTTATCACAAAAATGAGTGTGTTCCATGGACTGAGTGGGTTCAATATGCCCTGCCTCAGGTTGAACTTGAACCAATTCTTGTGCAGCTTTTAATTTTTCTCCTAATAGGGGCCATTGATCAACCTAGATAGGGGTATCTGTAAGCCAGGTAATTTTAGCTGCTGTACGCTGGATCAGAGAAACAATCAAGGCCCCTGTTGAAAGTCCTGGTAACCCAATCCATGCCTCTTCCTTTGAACGGACATTGGGATAGACAAATGCCTTTCTTGCTGCTTCTTTCCTTGCCTCTTTTGGGGGTGATATTCTTGACCAGCAGTAGCAATAGAAATAGGACTTGTTATTAAAACTTCCATTTGTTCTAACATCTCTCGACCCCATAAATTGACAGGTAAATATTGTAATACATAAGGTTTAAAATAACCTGTATTTCCATCTGGATCTTCCCATCGAAGGAGCTGAGCACTCTGCAGAGGTTGAGTAACATGCCCTTACTCCGTGCAATTCAGAAGCTGTGGGATTTAAGGGCCAAGCCTGTAGCCAATGTCTAAAGGCAATGACTGATACGTCAGCTCATGTCTATAGCCCCTTTAAAAGGTTTCCCATTGATTTTTAGTTCTAATTCAGGCCGATCTTGCCTAACTATTCTTGCCCAGTATACCACGTCATTGGATCCAAGCCCCACTGCACCACGGGGTCGACCGGTTAACGTTCACCCTCCTACATAATAAGGCAGAAGGAAAATTTGTGCTATTTTTGTCTCTGGTAATACCTGAATTATAGTATTAATTGTGCTGTTACTTTAATTTCTTCAGTATAGTCCTGATTTATTACCCCCGGGAGAGCTTGAAACCCTTTTAATGTTAAACTGCT
>NW_006282047.1:0-338 GCF_000327345.1 Myotis davidii | reverse complement strand
TGGCAGGGATGGGAACCTACCAGGACCCTTGAATCATGGAAAGTCTTGGAAATGCTGAGGCCCCTGGGAAACTGCTCAGCAGAGTCTTTTATAAATGAGCTCTCTCAAGAGCCGTGGTGGCGGGACCCGTTAGGCTGTTCAGAGCCAGACTCTCAAGGGCGGATCAGAACCAGAACCTGGGTCCCGCCCTCCCTGAGCAGGAGTCAGACCATCAGACACATGAGACCCCGAGGATCAGGTAAGACTTGAGAACCTTTCTCCCCCTCAGCCCCCATCATGAGGAGATGCAGAGCAAGGCCCAGGGCGGGTCCTCCCTTGGCTGTGGGTCCACAGCTGTG
>NW_006282046.1:0-395 GCF_000327345.1 Myotis davidii | reverse complement strand
ACTCTGACCACTGGGTATACTGGCTCTTGGATCCCTAGGAGGTGCAAAGTCTGCCACTGCCTGAGGCCACCCTCAGAGATCTGCAGATTCATCCTCTTTGTTTGGGGTTTGGAGGTGCCCAGATGAAGCGCAGCTGTGAAGCAATGCAGGCTGCTGAGGAGCCTTAGGCCTTATTTTGGAAGCTCTGGGGCTCTCTGACACAGCTACAGTTTGACAGGTTTTTAGGCAGAGAAAGGCCAGGCCATTCATATGCAAAAGCCTCTGTGCACAGCTTGGGTGGGGTTGTAAATTGGGTGTGGCAGGGGTGGCAGGGGTGTCTCAGGGAATCACTAGGGCAAAGCAGACAGCAATGGTTGCCCATCAGCCCTGCCCCGGTAGGTCCTGGGGTCTGTGTC
>NW_006282045.1:0-404 GCF_000327345.1 Myotis davidii | reverse complement strand
AGAACTCAAACTACAGATATCTGTGAATATGGTACTATGGTATTTATGTGGAGATTTTTTTTGTTCTATCCACTTTTAATTATTTTCTAATTTTTAACATGCACCAACACCTTAATAACCTCATAAACTGGTTCATGATTAAACCCTATTGGATCAATGACCACGACACAGAAACATTTGTGTCATTTACTAAAGACAATTCTCATACCCCTCCCTTTCCCCTTTGATTATTTTGAAACCAATTGAGTAACAGAGATGTATGAAGACACCGGCAGCTAAGAAGGGAAATATGTATGAGAGAGTGTGTGTGTGTCTGTGTGTGTGCAAGCACACCCCATGAAAGGACCAAACAGAAAATATTTGAATTGCAAGAAATATCCATTGTTTATATTTAAGGTGTGCAA
>NW_006282044.1:0-387 GCF_000327345.1 Myotis davidii | reverse complement strand
TGGTGGGAGAGAAGGCACGTCTTTCTTTGGGGACCAGGTAGAAGGTGTGTAATTGCTTGTTGAACACACAAAGGAGAACCAGCAGGAAAGACAGAAGGGGATCCTATATAATAAAAGCGTAGTATGCAAATTGTCCCCTCCACCAGGAGGCCTTCCAGGAGTTCAACCAGGGGGTGGGGCCTGCGGGGAAGGTAGGCAAGCCCCAGCTGGTGGCCAGCAGCCACTAGGGACCCTACCAGTGCACAGATTTCGTGGGAAAGATTACGGGAACTCTGAAGAAGATATACTTGGAGAAATGCAAAAGATTTGTGCAAACTAGAAAGTATGAGTTTCAAATATAACAATTCAATAGGTGTCAGTGCTGAGGATTGAGTCTGGAAGATAAAG
>NW_006282043.1:0-712 GCF_000327345.1 Myotis davidii | reverse complement strand
CATCCAGCAATATATTAAAAATATCATACACCAAGCTGATTTATTCTAGGGATGCAAGGGTGGTACAACATTCACAAATCAATAAACGTGATACATCACATAAGCAAAATGAAAGACAAAAATCACATGATCATATCAATTGACACAGAAAAAACATTCGACAAAATCCAATACCCATTTTTGATAAAAACTTTCAGCAAAGTGGGAATAGAGGGAGCATATCTTAACAGATAAAGGCCATATGTAACAAACCTACAGCTGACATCATACTCAATGGGCAAAAACTAAAAGCATTTCCCCTGAGAACAGGAACAAGACAGGAATGTCTGCTTTCACCATTCTTATTCAACATAGTACTCAAAGTCCTAGCCACAGATACTTAGGAATAAACTTAACCAAGGAGGCAAAAGACCTGTACTCAGAAAACTACAGGACATTGAAAAAAGAGATAGAAGAAGATATAAACAAGTGGAAGAGTATACTGTGTTCATGGATTGGTAGAATCAACATCATTAAAATTCTCATACTACCCAACACAATTTACAGATTCAA
Organism: Myotis davidii; assembly: GCF_000327345.1. Lineage (NCBI taxonomy): Eukaryota > Metazoa > Chordata > Mammalia > Chiroptera > Vespertilionidae > Myotis > Myotis davidii. The sequence goes on along the minus strand of NW_006282043.1, from coordinate 160 downwards.
TGCAATCCCAGTTAAAATACCATTGGCATGTTTTACAGAGCTAGAATAAATACTCCAAAAATTTATATGAAACCAAAATAGACCCCAAATAGCTGCAGCAATTTGATAAAGAAAGACAAAGTTAGAGGAGTCACGATACCAGATTTCAAGTTATACTACA
>NW_006282042.1:0-406 GCF_000327345.1 Myotis davidii | reverse complement strand
GGAGCAACAAAGGAAAGATTTTGAATGGAAGTTGAAGGGATATGAAGATATAGAAGAGGCTGATAAAGAGGGCATCCTGGATTTGTCAGAAAGTGAAACTAGTAGCACTGATCTAGAGGTAGTGAACAGAAGAGATTAAAAAAGAAAAGCAAAACAAGGGATGACGAACAAGAATTATTAAAAGATTTGCTGACTCATATGAAGGCTTTAATATGTGGTTTCCCACCACCTCATGTTAAACCCACTAATAAGTTACAGGAATTAGTCAAAAATGCTTTTCCAGTTCAACAGCCACTGTCAGAGGAGCCCGGAGTAGTAACTCCCACGGCTCTTCATCCAGACCCACCACATTGTTCCACAGGGGCACATACGAAATTCCAGCTGCCCTTGCCTACTGAAATAAACA
>NW_006282041.1:4487-4807 GCF_000327345.1 Myotis davidii | reverse complement strand
CAGAGCCTCCGCCACAGCCTCGTCCGTGTCGTGTCAGCAGACGGAGGACAACCACGGCTCACCCACAATCCTCTCTCCAGCCCCTCAAGGGGAAATCAGACACAAAAAGGGCTCAACCCAGGACCTGGATTGCTTCCCTAGGTACCTCTCTTTACCTCTGTCATAATTTTGAAACTGAGCTTAATTCCAAAAACAGATTAAGAAGCGCCGGACAGTGGGCCATGTCTTTGAAGCCAGCAAAATCCAACCAACCCTCCTTGCAGAAATCTAAAGCCATTCCAGGGAAAGGACAGCAGGATGCGCTGGGAAGATGGTCTGTT
>NW_006282041.1:2367-2800 GCF_000327345.1 Myotis davidii | reverse complement strand
TTCCCAGGGAAAGCTGTGCATGTCTGCCTCCTTGGAAAAACGGTTCTTCTACTGAAACACTTTTGAAAAACATGGAATCAGAACATCTTTGCTCTGAAACTCTGCCTTTTCCCAGCTCTTCTTCCCAGTTCCAAGTCCCTTTCTGATCCCAACTCCTGAGACAAATAAAATATGAGATTCAGAAGCATTATGTAACGCCCCTGACATCATCATCACCATCGTCATAATTAACCGACTGGCTTTCCAGGGGTAAGGATTCTACCTGAAACCTCAATGACCAGAGGCTCATGGATTCCATGTGAACACAGATGGGCTTTGTTTGGCCCACACAGTCTCTGTGATTTAATTTAAATTAATTACTTATTCAATATTTCTAAAAATGTTCCGTTTCACATCAACATTGAGCTAAGGAGATTCTGGGCGGGTGGGGAGA
>NW_006282041.1:0-1148 GCF_000327345.1 Myotis davidii | reverse complement strand
ACTCCCCTCCTGCTGCAGTCTCTCATTATCTCGGGCGAGAAGGGCCTTGGCCTTCTGCTCCTGCTTCAGGGCCTCCTGGATTGCAGGCAGCTGCTTCTCTTGCTCCCTCTGCTCCTCCAGCTCCCTCTCCTCGGGCCCCTGCTGGTTTTCGGGGCCCAGATTGTAAGGTTCCTCCTGCCCAGAGGGAAAAGATGAGGATGCCTCACTGGGTGCAGGCCCCGCAAAGCCAAAGGCCCTGCATCCCTACACCCCCACACGCAGTGAGGGGCCAAGAGCTGGGCAAGTGCAGACCCCGAAAGAGCAGGGACCCTCGGGGCAGGCAGCACCAGCCGTGCTCAGCGTGGTTCTCCCAACACTGAAGGAAATTCTCTGGTCGGGCCACTGCATGAACAGACCATCACATAGTGCTACGGGAGCCCTGCGCCCTCTCCCAACACGGGACCTTTAGGGGCACATGATGGCGGCTCTCTGGATCAGCTCCTTGGCTGCCCTCTGTGACCACATGTAAAAGCCTATTTTTTAAAATGTACATAGAGATCAACCAAAGGACGTATATGCAAGCAGAAGGGCCTAACCAATGGGCACGGACAACAGGGGTGTGAGGGCATGTGTTACCCCCCAACAATAGGGGGTAATGTGGGTATAAGGACATATATGTAACAACTTAATCAATAAAAAAATTTAAAAAAATGAAAGAAAAATAAGAAGTACACAGAACATCAGTCAGGATACAGAATATCTGAACAACACTAGCAGTCAACTCTCCCGGATATTTACGGAACAACCATCCACTGGGCACAGCCAGCAGCACCTCCCTCCTCCTCCCCTCAGTCCTGTCAACAAACACCAAGATGGCCAGTGTCCCTGGGAGGCAACAACTGCCCCCGTGGCCCGGCAGCGGCTGAGAATTGCTGGTCTGAGCTGCAGCTGAGCGAGGGAACTGGTCACCCAGGAATCACTGATCAATGACCAGGACACGGCTGTGATCCCGGAGGCTCCCTGGGGCAGGCGGGGGCGCAAGGCTGGCATGCGCTCTGGAGGGCCTACCTGCATGGTCCTGGAGGGGCTCATGGTGTTTGCGATGTTATACTGGAGTTCTCCCTCCAGCTCTTCCGTTTGGCTCTTGGCCTTGTCCTGGTTGAGTTGGG
>NW_006282040.1:0-608 GCF_000327345.1 Myotis davidii | reverse complement strand
TGTGATGGTGGAGAGGCCAATGCAAAACCTCAAGATAGAACTGCTGGGACTGCTTTTTACCAAGTTCTAACCTGGCCATCAAGTCATGGATTTCAGAGAGTAACAGAGATGGCAAAGAGATGGAGTTTTCTGTGCCAGCCCTCAGAGTGGTGGGGGTCTGGATGGCTCAGCTCAGGGTGTGAGGGCTGTGATAATTGACCAGTACGTCTGCAGGTGATAGAGGCTCTGAGGCAAGTATGCCCAGTACTTACCATCCCTGAGCCGGGTCTTCAGATGGAGATTTCATTTTGAACTTTTACAATTGGATTGAAAAAAGAATGAGACAGTACATCTAAATGGCTTGAAAAACTCTAAGCTGATCAAAACATAAGGTAAAGACAGAAGAAGGCAGATTTCCTCCTTTGCTTTTAAACAGCTTGAACACAGAACAGAAAGGGGAGCACAGACCTGGGAAGAACGGGAGTTCTCAGCCCCTTCCTGCCACACACAGGTGCGTGATTTTAGGTAAATGAATGTGTGAGGGGTCAGGGTGCCCCCTCACCTGTCCCTCCAGGGCCACATCCTCAACCCCGGGACCCTACTCACAGTGCTCTGCTCCTATGGCTGCA
>NW_006282039.1:0-309 GCF_000327345.1 Myotis davidii | reverse complement strand
CATAGGGGTGCATATATGCTTTCTGATTGGTGTCTCTTGTTGCTTGGGATATAGTCCTAGAAGTGGGATTACTGGATCAAATGGGAGTTCAATTTTTAGTTTTTTGAGGAAACTCCATACTGTTCTCCATAGTGGCTACACCAGACTGCAATCCAACCAGCAATGCAGGAGGGTTTCTTTTTCTCCACATCCTCGCAACTGCTTGTTTGTTGATTTTTTGATGATAGCCATTCTGACAGGTGTGTGATGGTACCTCATTGTTTTTTTGATTTGAACCTCTCAGATAATTAGTGATTTTGAGCATGTTTT
>NW_006282038.1:0-417 GCF_000327345.1 Myotis davidii | reverse complement strand
CATGGTGAGGTGGAGACTCAGCTAGAAAGGTCTTAGCCCAATATTTCAAATGGCCCAATGGGAGACAGCAAGACCTAGGTGATGTATTAGGAAGCAGGTGACCTCATAGTAGTCAGCCAATGAGGAACCGGAGGAGGGTCAAATAAAAGTCTATGCTCCCTGCCCTACATGTGTTCCTGTACAATGGATGCCCACTCTTAAGAGCGTTATTAAGTCTCATGTTTGCCGTTTTTCTGTTTCCCAGTCTGTCATTTGGAATTCGGACAGGTGAGTCATTTCTCACACTGGTCAAGATGCATATAATGTTTCTCTCTGTCTCTGTCTCTTTCTTTTTTTCTCATCAATAGAAACCTATTTTTTTTTAAAAAAGTAAAATTAATAAACAGCAAAATTTATTTTCCTTGGGGATTCCCAATA
>NW_006282037.1:0-310 GCF_000327345.1 Myotis davidii | reverse complement strand
AAAACTGTGGTATATCTACCCAATGGAATACTACACTTTGGTAAAAAAAGGTATTCTTACCATTTGCAACAACATGGATTGAACTAGCGAGCATTATTCTAAGTGAAAATAAGCCAGTCAAAGAAAGATAAATATCACTTGATCTCACTCATTTATGGAATATAATGAACAACACAAACTGATGAACAAAAACAGATCCAGAGACAGTGAAGCATTGATCTGACTGTCAAACCTTAGCGGGAAGGTAGGGAAGTGTAGGGGTAAGGGAGAGAGATAGACCAAAAAACTTGTATGCATGCATATAAGCCTA
>NW_006282036.1:0-402 GCF_000327345.1 Myotis davidii | reverse complement strand
CATTCCACACAACGCTAGGCCCAGGTGTGTCATTCCTGTGGTGCAAAAACTCTCAATGGTTGTTGTTTTCTAAAGGGACAAAGGCAAACACATGCATTTCCAACATGAGAGGCAGTGCACAGGCCTCTACATGCCAGAGATGCCCCACCACCCCAATCAGGCTTCTGGGCTGGTGGGGACCAGCCCTGGGGACAAAGTGAGGCAGCAGAGACCCCAGCAGATGCCCTGGGGAGGAAGGGGAAAGCCTCTCCTCTAGGAGAACAGTGTCCAGGACCTGCCAAAGCCCCACGGGGCACACCTGCTCTGGCAGGGTTCCCCCTAGGTGGTTCTACCACAGAAATTGTTGCACAATTTTTCAGAGATGTATTTTTGAGCCTCCCTGTCAGAGCATTGATTTAATGC
>NW_006282035.1:0-246 GCF_000327345.1 Myotis davidii | reverse complement strand
GGCAACCGAAGGGCGGGAGGGCCTGCACCCCTTAATCATCATGGCGATCAGAGGGGAGTGTTGCAGGACAGGCAGCAACTGTGGGACCCAACATGGCAATCGAAGGGCGGGATGGCCTCCATCCCTCGATCGCCATGGCGAACGAAGGGTGGGAGTGCGGTGTTTCAGGCCAGGTGGCAATCACGGACCCCCAACAATGCAATCGAAAGGCAGGATGGCCAGCATCCCTTGATCGGCATGTCAATC
>NW_006282034.1:0-397 GCF_000327345.1 Myotis davidii | reverse complement strand
GACAGAAAACTTCCCTGATATCGGGAAGAAAAAGTTCACATGGTCCAAAAAGCTCACACAGTCCCAAACAAGATGAACCCCAAAAGATTGATAACAAGACACATTATAATTAAATTGGGAAACACCAACTACAAAGTAAGAATCTTAAAGGCTGCCAGAGAGAGACAGAAAGTTACCTACAAAGGATCTGCCATCAGACTATTGACTGATTTCTCAACAGAAATGCATCAGTCCAGAAGGGAATGGAATGAACTATACAAAGTCATGCTAAGAAAGGGTCTGAATACAAGAATACTGTATCCAGCAAGGCTATCAATTGAAATTGAGGATGAAATCAGGATCTTCACAGACAAAAACGACTAAAGGAGTTTATTACCCCCAAACCAACAATGCAAGA
>NW_006282033.1:0-216 GCF_000327345.1 Myotis davidii | reverse complement strand
TGTTAATCCTCACCAAAGGATATTTTCCCATTGTTTTTAGAAAGTGTATAAGGAAGAAGGAGAGACAGAGAAAGAGAGAAACATGGATGTGAGAGAGACACATCGATTGGTTGCCTCCCACATGGTCCTGACCAGGGCAGGGATCAAGCCTTAAAAGGAGGTAAATGCTTTTGAATGGAATCAAACATGGGACCCTTCAATCCAAAGGCCAATGCT
>NW_006282032.1:0-779 GCF_000327345.1 Myotis davidii | reverse complement strand
GTGTGGTGTCTCTGCCTCTCTCCTCTCCCTCTTTCCACATGCGCAGAGGAAAGACCATGTGAAGACACAGATAACAGGGGCCGTCTGCAATCCAGGAAGAGACGTATCACCAAAAACCAACCCTGCAGGCACCTTGACCTTAGCTCTTGAACTTCCAAACCTGTGAGAATAAGTTTCTGTTGTTTAAGCTCTGATCTGTGACATTTTGTATGGCAGCCTTAGCTGACATACAGTGGCCACAATGGGGATGTTCTAGATAGAGGGATGCTCTGGGTTTGAGGCTGGGGCAGAAGGGGTGTGGTGAGCAAAGGTATGGATAACACAGGTGCCTGGAAGTGGACGCACACATGTGGGTTGGGGCTTGAGGATCCCCCTACCCACTGGAAGACCCCTCTGAGGGGGACATACTGGGGCCAGAACCAAGGAATGTGATGCAGGTGACTGGGAACATTGATGACCAGACATGCTGGGAGCTGACAATTCAGGTGACCAGCCACACCCTTGGAGGTTAGCTCTTGGGCCAGCTACCATGGGGCACTCTCTGTGTCCCCTGGGGCCCCCACTTCCAGGAGACACATCTGCTGGACAGTTGTAGGTGTTCTGGGCCAGGGGCCTCTGGGCACTGCAGTGGCCTTGGGTGCTGGGTTCTTTCACCACAGAGCTCAACCCCTGTCCACGACCAGTCATGGGCAAGTCTGGCCCTTGTGTGGATAGCAGATGTCTGTTCTCTGTTTTTGTTTGTTTTGTTTTTTTTGCCACCAGCTAATACTGAATGCCAG
>NW_006282031.1:0-786 GCF_000327345.1 Myotis davidii | reverse complement strand
GTAGTCCTCGCCCTTTCACATTCAACTTTAAATTCACGGTTTGTCTTCTGTTTTTCTTTGCTTCTTCTTTGAAGGCATCTCAAACAGGGCATCTAAAAAAAATGTTTCATTTTATAATAATAAAGCCACCAACACAAAAGAATTACAATTCTTAAATTGATGACAAAAATGCCTGTAGGATTTGCAGCTGGTTGGAAAAATACAGGTAACTTTATGCTTCGAGTAGGTACTTTTGTCACCCACGTGCGATTTGCAGACGCGACTAGCACTCATCACTGCACAATGAGACTGCTGACTGACTCACTCACTCAACTCGTGCAGGAATTGAGCACGCCTCCCCCATGCTGCATATCCCGTGGCCTGCCTGTGCTGCGTCTCCCATCGCCCCACCGACCAACACCCCCACTTCTTCTAATGCCACTTCTTCAAAATAGACTCACCCAGGCCGAAAACCGACTTCTCCACATGGGCCACGAAGTTTCAGTCACACTGTACGGGCATCACGAAGTTTCAGTCACACTGTACATGCATGCCCACATGTAGTATTTTCTGGAAGAGCCACACTCAAGGGGCCAAAGAGTCGCATGTGGCTCCCAAGCCTGTTTGCCTACCACTGGACTTGGAGTCTTCAAAGAGCTTAGTGGTATGCAAGGTCTGGGTTTACATAGGGAAATAGCCCAAGGGAGTGCCAAAATTAACATAAAAGCTGGCTGGAGATTTAGAAAGGCCTGCAGGTAAGCAAAAAAAAAGGCTGGGATCTTCAAAGGGCTGGCAATTCTGGTTTCT
>NW_006282030.1:0-291 GCF_000327345.1 Myotis davidii | reverse complement strand
AAAGGCTAATATGCAAATTGTCCCCGTGGGAGTCCGACCGACCGGGAGTTCGACCGCTCGCTATGACGTGCGCTGACCAGCAGGGGGCGGCGCGGAATGAAGGAAGGCCCCAGGCCAGCAGCCGAAAGGCCCCGGTCGGCCCTGATCACTGGCCAGGTCTACGGACGCTACCCGTGCACAAATTTCGTGCACCAGGCCTCTAGTTAAAAAATATATATATTTAAGAAAAAGAAAAAAGAAACATTTAGGAAAAGGCAGTTACGTTTTTTATTTTATTTTATTTTATTTTTT
>NW_006282029.1:1762-2672 GCF_000327345.1 Myotis davidii | reverse complement strand
TATAGGCAACAACTTTGAGGTGCATGTGTGCTTCCCTGGAGAACCTGAGGACGTTCTCTGACAGTGTACGTATTTTGGCTTTTACTCTGCGTGAAATGAAGAATGAATGGGGAGTTTTGTTCAGAGGACAGGTACAATTTGGCCTTGTTTATGGGATCACTCTGACTGCTACTGATTGAGAAATAATGTAAGTCAGAAAAGAGTGACAGGTTGGAAAATATATTTTAAAAATTTAGCTTAAGAAAATTCTCAAAATTTGACAATGGAAAAAGTATACATATATATTTATATATAATGCTTATTGTTTTACTGTTTATTATGGCCAAAATTAGAAAAACAAAATAAATATCCAACAGTGGAGATATGCATGAACTCGAATACAAGCCAGTCAATAAAAGTAAGATAAAAAAAATTATGTCAATTTACATTATGTTTTAATGCAATAAAATAAAATAAATGATAAAGAAGGATATAAACATGACCCTAGAGGAAATAACAACCTTGGTAAACCTATATATTAAATTGTTCAAGTAGTTTAGCTCTGGCAAAATAAAATTAAAGGAGATTTTCATTACTTTAAAAATATCCTTCATATAATCATAGTTTTATTATATTTATTTAATTATAAATTAATTTTGTTCTCTATATATTTCTGCCTGATGTACAGGATGTCTTTTGATATGGACTTGTGGTAATGCAGTGATGGATTAGCTGTGTTCTCTGTTCTCAAGGAGTTTAGAGATGAGAATGATTCTCTTACTGTAAATGATTTAACAACAGATAAATGTTATGGGTCAGCCTGGCCAGTCAGCTCAGCGGTTGAGCATCAGCCCAGGAACCAAGAGGTTGCTGGTTCGATTCCAGGTTAGGGCACATGCCTGGGTTGTGGTCTTGATCCCCAGTGGGAGGC
>NW_006282029.1:0-366 GCF_000327345.1 Myotis davidii | reverse complement strand
TTAAAAAGAAAAAAAGACACACTTCAAATATTTGTTTAACATATAGATTTCAGCATTACATTTCCAAATGTACAGTGATTGAATTTTCCCTTTAATTTGTATCTAACTTACATTAAACCTTATTTTCAAATTCTCTTGAACTGATTGCTACAAAGCTCTAGCTTATCAAAAACTGCTGATAGCATTATTTCTCATAGTCACACAGCTACAGCCTACACAAAAGGTGACTTCTGATTAGAAATATGAAAGTTCTAATTTCCTCCCAAAATATAATTGACTAGAATAAATTTTTGGATATTAAACAATGATTGATTTGGTCTGGGTCTTCCTGATTATAGGGAAATTTTCAGCAGGTGTGCCATTGTT
>NW_006282028.1:0-279 GCF_000327345.1 Myotis davidii | reverse complement strand
TAAATGTGATACATTACATAAACAAACTGAGAGGCAAAAATCACATACTCATACCAATTGAGGCAGAAAAAGCATTTGACAAAATCCAACACCCTTTTCTGATAAAAACTCTCAGCAAAGTGGGAATAGAGGGAACATACCTCAACATAATAAAAGCCTTATATGACAAACCTACAGCCAACATCATACTCAGTGGTCCAAAACTAAACCCATTTCCCCTAAGAACAGAAATAATACAAGGATGCTCACTTTCACCACTCCAGTTCGACATAGTACTAG
>NW_006282027.1:0-1351 GCF_000327345.1 Myotis davidii | reverse complement strand
CCTAAGCCCATCTTTCTGTGATATGCCGTTGATTCAGGACTTTGGGTATGAAACCTGACCTTTATTTTTCTGTTACAACAACATAGATGCCGTTGATTCAGGACTTTGGGTATGAAACCTGACCTTTATTTTTCTGTTACATAACAACATAGAAATCAGACACTGAAACACCTCATCGACATTATTTAAGACTAGATGCCCAATGCATGAAATTTGTGCACAGGTGGGGTCCCTAGGCCTGGCCAGCGATCGGAGCACAACGTCTGCTGTGAAATGGCAGGTCCCAGCTGACTTTTAGGCCCTGGGCACCACCTGTCCCTCTGGGCCTACACTGGCCTCCGCCTAAGTCACAGTGCCCGAGTCCCCACATGGAGAAGTTGTAAGTGTGGCTGGACACTGCGGGCCGGGGAGCAGTGTGGGCCTCTGGGCCGCCCAGTGGCACAGCATGGAAGCCAGGCAGTCGTTGTACTCTCTCCCGGCCTGCCTCGCAGACCAGCTCCTGCAGGAAGCCATGGGGAGCCTGACCAGCCCCTGCGGTCCCAGCGGCTGTGGCCTGGCTAACCCGGAAGATGCTGTGTGGGTGCGGGGCGGGCTCCTCAAGGGCGCCTGGCACCTGTGCAGGGGGCTTCCCCTGCACACGAGCCCTGATGTCCCTGGGGAGGGTAACAAGGGGAGTGGAGCGTGCTCAGTGGACACCCTGTGTTCTCACTGCACCTCAGTCCCTGTCACCTCCACCCCCAGGTAGCCTGCAAGAAGTCACAGCACATTACCAATGCCCACCATGTTCTGCACTGCCCCCTGGTGGTCAGGCATGTCATAGTGAGCAGTCGAACTCTGGGTGGAGGGGAACAATTTGCATATTAGGCTTTTACTATATAGGATACCATATTCAGAAGCATGGAAGTACTTTAGTGCTTTTAAAAATTAATTGAGATGTCACCACACAGATTATGACTCAGGGCATCCAAATTTCACTTATACTCTAGTCGCCTCCATGAAGGGACTGGACTGCAGTTGCTGGCAGAGTTGGGAGGCAGAGCAATTTGTAGAACTCAGCTTCTCATTGTGGACCTTGGAGCTGTCTCATGAACATAATTATCCCACATGCAGGAGTACTGTCACTGCTATATTATGTTTAATATGTAACAATAAGTTTTAAAATTAATGTGGCATTTAATAACCATTGAGGAATTGTTATTTGTAAGGCATTTTTCTAAATGTTTATTTACTTATTCAGTCCAAATAAACATTTTAAAGTAGGATTTGAATATTTATTTTTATATTCTCTTCTTTTGGTTAATTTATCATTGTGAGCAATATTGAGGTCTTTTAATAATCTATATAAATATTA
>NW_006282026.1:0-274 GCF_000327345.1 Myotis davidii | reverse complement strand
TTTGGTTCTTTGTTTGTTTGTATATAAGATTTAGAATGCAGGTGTGGAGAAGAGAGTGCTGTAAGTTAGCACCAGGTCAAGTCAATGTTGCAGATGAAGAGAAATGAACAAAGCAAGGAAGTAATCATTGGTGCAAAATTGTATCCCAGTTCCTAACAATCTTTTTTTTTTTTGAACTAGGTCACTTATGGTGAGCAATAGAGGGGGGGTGGAAAAAAGGAACCTTGACCTAAATAAAATGCATGGTGTCTGCCTTATTTATTTATTTATTTAT
>NW_006282025.1:0-400 GCF_000327345.1 Myotis davidii | reverse complement strand
CAGCACATAGTAAGAATAGTAGTAGTAGTAGTACCGTTAGAGAGGAAGGGCAGTGGAAGAGAGAATATATAATTACTCCTTTAGGACTTCTTGCCTAAAGGAACATAACCTCATTTATACATATACATATACTAGTGACCTGGTGCACAAAATTTGTGCACATGTAAAGGGAATTAATTAGAGGAAATATTTTAATATTGCTATTTGCCCTTTCTCTATAATAGAATTGTCAGAGATGAAAGAAAATTAGTAAAATGTATATGAAAATCTTCCTCCTTTCAGAGTCTGGGGCTTGCCGCAGGACCCAGAATCAAGTCCTCGCGCACCCATGTGCGCCTCGAAATTCTGCAAGACCCTGAACTGGCTGGCCCCACCCCCATTGGGCTAGATTTAGACCTGG
>NW_006282024.1:0-219 GCF_000327345.1 Myotis davidii | reverse complement strand
TGCTGCTGTGGATGGGGGCATTGCTTCTAAGCCATCTCAGCTGATAGCATTTTTTTTAAAAATCCTCACCCAAGGATATGTTAATGATTTTAGAGAGAGGAAGGAAGAGAGAGAGAAACATGGATGTGAGAAACTATTGACTGGTTGCCTCCTATATGTGACCCGACAGGATATCAAACCCACAACCTTTTGGTGAACAGGACAATGCTCCAACCAACT
>NW_006282023.1:2989-3250 GCF_000327345.1 Myotis davidii | reverse complement strand
ATCAATAAAATATATTTTAAAAAAGAAAGGAAAAGAAAAAGTATTTCTTAAAATATCCTATATAATAAAAGCCTAATATGCAAATTGACCGAATGGTGGAACGGCCGGTTGCTATGACGCGTATTGACCATCAGGGGGCAGATGCTCAACACAGGAGCCAGAAGCCGGGCTCATGGCTGGCGGGGGCACAGGAGGCGGCGGTAGCCTCCCCTGCCTCTTCGGCAGCACTAAGCCATCAGTCAGACATCCCCTGCGGGCTCC
>NW_006282023.1:2070-2809 GCF_000327345.1 Myotis davidii | reverse complement strand
TTTGTTTGTTTCTTACTCTTTACCCGAGAATAATTTTCCATTGATTTTTAGAGAGAGTGGGAGAGACACAGAGAGAGAAACATCGATGGGAACTGGCTGACTCCTACCCATGCCCTGAGCAAGGCGGGGATCGAGCCTGCAACCCGGGCATGTGCCCTTGACCAGACTCGAACCCGGGACCCTTCGGTCTGCAGGCCAGGGCTCTATCCACTGAGCCACGCAGGCCAGGATATATTGCTTTGTTTTAGGTCAACGCTTTTGCTGTGTTTTTTAAAAATGTATCTTTATTGATTTCAGAGAGGAAGGGAGAGAGAGAGAAACATTCATGATGAGAGAGAATCAGGGAGCGGCTGCCTCCTGCACGCCCCCTACTGGGGATCGAGCCCATAACCCGGGTTCGATTCCAGTCACGGGCACACACCTCGATTTGCAGGTTCCTGGTGGGGGATGCAACCCATCGATGTGTCTCTCTCACATCGGTCTTTCTCTCCCCCTCCCTCCAGCTCTCTCTAAAAAATCAATGGGAAAAATATCCTCAGGTGAGGGTTAAAAAACCCTATACAATCGAGACTAATAAAAGGGTAATATGCTAATTAGACCGGACATCTTCCGGACGTCCTTCCGGACAAAGTCACGGGGGCAGTTTGAGGCAATCAGGCCGGCATGGGGGGAAGTTAGGGGCTATCAGGCGGGCAGGCAGAGGCGGTTAGGGGTGATCAGGCCAGCAGGGGGGCAGTTA
>NW_006282023.1:0-604 GCF_000327345.1 Myotis davidii | reverse complement strand
TTTTAAATTTAAATATATATTTTGTTTATTGATCTCATAGAGGAAGGAAGAAGGAGAGAGAGAGAAACATCAGTGAAGAGAGAGAATCATGGATCAGCTGCCTCCTGCACGCCCCCTACTGGGGATCGAGCCCGCAACCCAGGCATGTGCCCTTGAACGGGATTCGAACCCAGGACCCTTCAGTCCACAGGCCGACGACCTATCCACTGAGCCAAAATAGCTAGGAATAATTATTTTAAATTTAAATATATATTTTTTTTATTTATTTCAAAGAGGAAGGGAGTGAGAGAAAAAAAAACATCCATGAAGAGAGAGACTCATACATCGGCTGCCTCCTGTATGCCAGCTACTGGGGATCGAGCCCGCAACCCAGGCCTGTGCCCTTGACCGGGATTCGAACCCGGGACCCTCCAGTCCACAGGCTGACGCTCTATCCACTGAGCAACACCGGCCAGGGCCGCACGTAAGTATGATTCTAAAAATTACATTTGAGTAGGATTTACACGGGGAACCTCTTCATTACCGAAGGAGCCGTTTTATGGTAACTTTTTTGCGACTCGATTTTGCTCATCATGAAGTTGCGTATGTTGCTAATTTTTAAAAT
>NW_006282022.1:0-578 GCF_000327345.1 Myotis davidii | reverse complement strand
TGTTTGCAGGCTGGTCAAGCCCCCCAGTGGGCATCCTCACCCCATGGGGGGGTGGCCCGACTGGGTGAGGGGCTGATGGCTGTTTGCAGGCTGGTCAAGCCCCCCGGTGGGGACCCTCACCCCATGAGAGTGTGTCCAGCCTGGGTGAGGGGCTGATGGCTGTTTTCAGGCTGGTCACAGCTGCGTGCTGGAAAGCAGGTATCTGAGATTTATTTTCTATAATTGAAACTTTGTAGCTTTGCATGGAGCTCAGGGCCGGCCAGGGCAGGTGGGAAGCTTGGTTTCCTCCATCACCAGGAGCAACCTAAGACTCCTGTTCACTCCAGCTCAGTGGCCACTGCCATCTTTGTGACGGACTGACAGAGTGAAGGAGTGAGGGTGTAATGGTTAATTTGCATATTACTCTTTTATTAGATAGGATATATATACTTGAGGCCCACTGCATGAAATTCAAGCACAGGATGATGCCCTCAGCCTGCCTGCAACCTCTCCAATCCAGGAGCCCTTGGGGGATGTCCATCTGCTGGTTTAGGCCCAATTCCTGCGATCAGGCCTAAACCAGCAGTCGGACATCCCTC
>NW_006282021.1:0-207 GCF_000327345.1 Myotis davidii | reverse complement strand
GAAGAGGAACAGGCACCCTGACTACAGTGCTCTACACGCATTTAAGTCATGCTTGAAACGCAAAGAGTGTAGCCATATCCTGCTTCTTCCCACAATCTCCAGATCTGGCCTTCCTCTTCTCACATAATTCATAACCCACCCCTACTTCACTTCCTCACAGGATCTGGAAAGCAGACTCCTGCTAGGACGATTGCAGTGGCATTATGT
>NW_006282020.1:0-259 GCF_000327345.1 Myotis davidii | reverse complement strand
CCCAAACAAAGAGGAGAAATCTACAGATTTTTCTGTAGCTCCTGCTGGGTGGCCTCAGGTAAAGGCTGACTTTGCACCTCCTTGGAGATCCAGGAGCCAGTGTACCCAGTGGTCAGATACCAGATTTCAACTCCTCACATCCATAAGTGACACACTCAGGAGGCAGACTCAGAGAGCACCAACCCCCCCACTGAATCAAGTCCTGCCCCAAAAGGGTGTCTTCAGAACAGCAGTTCTTCCATTATAGACACAGCGGGTC
>NW_006282019.1:0-220 GCF_000327345.1 Myotis davidii | reverse complement strand
GCGCCTCTACTGAGACCTCCTCTGGGGACCTCGGTGTGAAGACATTCTTCCTCACTCTCAGTTTTCAATACTTTTTCACTATGAGCTCTCCCACACGCTTCTAGTAAGTTCCCTGCTCCATAAAGCTGCAGGAGTCTCTTGTTGGGAGCGACCTGGGTATTGAGACAGTTTCCACCTGCATACCCTGCTTCTTGACTTGGCTTCCTCCGATGAATGTATG
>NW_006282018.1:0-272 GCF_000327345.1 Myotis davidii | reverse complement strand
GAAGAAATAAAAGGCATCCAAATTGGAAATGTAGAAGTGAAACTGTCCTTGCTTGCAGATGACATGATATTGTACATAAAAAACCCTAGAGACTCCATCAAAAAAAGTATTAAACTTAATAAATGAATTTGGCAATGTAGCAGGATACAAAATTAATGCCAAGAAATCTATGGCATTTCTATACACCAATAATGATCTTACAGAAAGAGACACTAAAAAAGCAATACCATTTACCATCACAGCAAAAAAAATTAAGATACTTAGGAATAAAC
>NW_006282017.1:0-254 GCF_000327345.1 Myotis davidii | reverse complement strand
TGCTGTGTATATCAATGAGTAGTACCCTCGCAGTTTGGCAACGCTTGCATTTTTTTGGAATTCTCCTCTGACTGGACTACATCGGGACAACAACCAGGCTCTTCCAAACTTCCATAAAGCATGGGTTGTTTGACACTAAACATTTAGTAGAATTTTAATCAAAGTGTATAGTTTAATTGTACTTCTTTGCACTTCATGTTCCCCGTGGAAAACTATTACTAACTAAAATTATTGTTTGTTTTATAATTTATCGA
>NW_006282016.1:0-743 GCF_000327345.1 Myotis davidii | reverse complement strand
AAAGCGGCCTCTTCTAGGAACTCATCAGCACCAAGATCCAGACAGGCCTTGGACACTGCCCATGACCCACAGCCACTCCAGCCAAAATCCTGCAGCCACACTTGCAAACTCACCAACCCTGGGATCTCCACCTCCAAAGGATCTCTGCATCCACAGCAGTAAGTGCAACTCCCCCTCCCCAGCGGCAGGCCTCCATCATCACATTCGTGCATCTCCAGCACACAAGTCTCTGAGACACACCACTCCATAGACTTCTCTTGGGAGTCACTGTGAGCCCCACCTGGGTGTGATTTTGTACAGACACGGGCGCACTGTCCCCCAGCAGAAATTCTGAATTCCTTCTGCCTGAATATCTGCTCACACACACCCAGTTGCGCAACTTTAGCACCAGGGCCCATCAGCACCAGGGCCCCTCAGAGTGCTTCACAGCTCAGCACCTGTGAACTGCACTGCCACAATTGCTCACTCCCCCTGAGCCCATCTATCCACAGGCACTTTGGGAAGCCTCAGTGAGCCTCCGCTGGGTCCGATCTTGGACTAATAGGGATGCACTCCCCTGGGCAGTAGAAATTCTGAATTCACCCACCGTGGATACCAGCCCAAAGACACCTCCATTAAGCATTCCAGGGCCCTTCAGAGTGCTTCAGGGCACCTGCTCTAGCAAACTCACTGTCGGTGCTCTTGTGTGCCACCACCAGGAACATGCGCCAATCCACCACAGGTGCATCAGCAAAAACTGAGGT
>NW_006282015.1:0-376 GCF_000327345.1 Myotis davidii | reverse complement strand
TGTCTGGCACAGAACGGGCCACAGTCCAGGCATCGAGGCTGCTGTTGACAGAAGATGTGTGCAAACAGAACGCAGTGATGCTTGGTGTTTGCGATTCGGTTGCTTCCTCAGCAGCAGCGCCTAAACCAGAACTAAGGCAACCGATGGAGGTGCAAACAACAAGAATCCTTCCTTCAGTTTGGTGTTTGTACGTATCTCTCTCCATAGCTGCCCTGGGTTCCTCAACTTTATCTTTTATGTATCCCCATAAAAAGCCTATGGAGAAATTTTCTTCATTCAAAGCTTAGTCTGGCTTCACCCATTTTTTTTTTGAATCAGTTAAACTTGAAAAGGGCTGAAAAATCAGTGAGTTATCAGCTGTTAAAGTGTGTGCCCA
>NW_006282014.1:0-770 GCF_000327345.1 Myotis davidii | reverse complement strand
CCCAGTAATTGTTTAATAGCATGCTATTTAGTCCCCCTGTGTTTGATTTTTTTGGATTCTTTATTTTGTAATTGATTTCCATTTTTATGTCTTTGTGATCTGAGAAGATGCTTGAAATGAGTTCAATTTTCTTGAATTTGAAGAGATTTTGTCTGTGACCCAATATATGGTCTATCTTTGAAGATGACCCATGTGCACTTGAGAAGAATGTATATTCTCTGGGTTTGGGGTGAAATGTTCTGAAGAGGTCAATTAATTCCATCTGATCTAGTGAGTCATTTAGGATTGATGTTTCTTTGCTGATTTTTTGTTTAGAGGATTTGTCCAGTGGTGATAACGGGGTGTTAAATACTATGATTGTATTACTGTCAATCTCTCCCTTGATCTCCTCCAGAAGATTTCTTATGTATTTGGGTGCTCCTATATTGGGTGCATATATATTTACCAGAGTTATTTCTCCTTGTTGGATTGCTCCCTTTAGTATTATGAAGTGGCCTTCTTTATCTCTTTTTATGTCCTTCACTTTGAGAACTAATTTGTCAGATATAAGTATTGTTACCCCTGCTTTTTTTTCACTTCCATTCACCTGAAAAACCTTTTTCCATCCCTTCACCATCAGTCTGTGTGCATCTTTTGTTCTGAGGTGGGTTTCCTGTAGACAGCAGATATATGGGTCATGTTTTCTTATCCACTTAATTACCCTATGCCTTTTGATTGGGCATTTGATCCATTTACAATGAAAGTTATTATTGATAGAAACTTGTTAGTCG
>NW_006282013.1:0-450 GCF_000327345.1 Myotis davidii | reverse complement strand
GGGACTGTCTGTGTTTGTGTGACTTTTTCTTCCGAAGATCAGGAAGTTTTTGTCATTTCTTCTAATCGGTTTTCTAATCCTTGTTCCTCATCTTGTTCTTCTTACACCCTTATTATACATATGTTACTTTGCTTCATGTTGTCCCCAATCTCCCTTAGGATATCCACCTGCTTTCGATTTTTTCTCTCCAACCGTCGTTCAGATTGTGTTGTTCAGGACGTGTTACACTGCCCTGCCTCGTAAATCAATGATTCAATCCCTTGCTACATCTAGTCTACTATTGAAACCTTCCATCGTATTTTTTTTTATTATAGCTATTATCAAGTTTTTCAGTTTTCCTTGATTCTTACGTAAGTTGTGGATTTCCCATGCACCTGGTGTATGAACTTTATGACGCTTTATCTGAATTCCTTTTTCAACATATTGTATGCCTCCATTTAATTGAGTTCC
>NW_006282012.1:0-1139 GCF_000327345.1 Myotis davidii | reverse complement strand
TGCAACATAGTTGCTTAGAGTGAAGCTCAGAGGGTGGCAGCGGCAGGCCGGAAACGTTGGCTTCCTCCAACACTGGAGCAAGAGAGCCTCCTGTTCACTTCAACTGCATGGCTCCTGGCTGCCATATTGGTTGGCAGTTAATTTGCATATCCTGCTGATTAGCCAATGGGAAGCGTGTTGGGGTTATGGTCAATTTGCATATTTCTCTTTTATTAGATAGGATAGTATAGGAATAGTCCATGGACATTGGCAAGAGGGGAGTGAAAACTTGGGGAGCTGGGTAGGAGCTGGGAGGAAGGACCTAAAGGAGTGGAAAATGGGAGACATCTGTAATACTATCAACAATAGAATATATATATTAAAAAAAAACAAATAAATAAGTGTGTGGGGGGGAACACCAGCAGGTGTTCTCAGTGTTTGAACATAGACAATGGAACCAAGAGGTTGCTGATTAGATTCTGGCTGGCGTGACTCAGTGGTCGAGCGTCCCTCGACCTATAAACCAGCAGGTCACTGTTCGATTCTGAAAGGGTCAGGGCACGTGCCGGATGCGGGCTCAATCTCAAGTGTGGGGCGTGCAGGAGGCAGCCAATCAATGATTCTCTTTCATGATTGATGTTTCTATCGCTCTCTCTCCCTTCTTCTCTGAAATTTCACTAAAAACATATTTTTAAAAAATCCACACAATGGCCTCTAATCTTACACCTGTCAGAATGGCTATCCTAAATAGGACCTTGGAAAATGGCCACCAGCATGAAGGTAGGGAGGGAGAGAGTGTGAGAGCACAAGGAAGTGATGGAGGAGTGTGTGGACGTGTGTGGTGTGTGTGTGTGTATGAACTAGGGACAGTTAGATTCTGCAGGTCTTCTAAGGGGCTGCTAAACTGGGTAGTCTTACGCGCCGAGTCCCACCCCCTGCGCAGACACTCCTGGGTGGCCAGCACAGGCACAGCGACCATGCCATCTTGGGAAACAGAGCTTCTTGAGACGAGGATCCTGGGCGCAGCACCATACAAGGACCCTGCAGCCATTGGGGACAGAGACCTGTGACCACAGCTACAGAACTGTGGACACTAAAAGTTCAGAAATCCCTGCAGCAGATCCATAAGTAACAGAGCCCATCCCCCATTCCTGCAGGCT
>NW_006282011.1:0-497 GCF_000327345.1 Myotis davidii | reverse complement strand
TTCCTCTCTGTAAAAAATCAATAAAATATGTAATTTTTTTTAAAAGAAAAGGAATCTATTCTTCGTCCTGGAAAGACGGGGATGACACTGAATTTTCATTTTTATTTATTTATTCTTTTAAATATCTGCCACATGCTCTCCTGGTCTCTCCGCCAGGGATGGGCCGGGGACATGGAAAACTCAGAACGTAGCGAGAGAAGAGTCTCGTCGAAGCCAGAAGGCTCCCTCCCTCCGGCTGACCTTCTTCCTGTCTTTATACAATTTTTAAAAATATATATATATAATTTTTATGGGGTCCTGGCCGGTGTGGCTCAGTGGGTAGAGCGTCGGCCTGTGGACCGAAGGGTCCTGGGTTTGATTCCCGGTCAAGGGCACAGGCCCGGGTTGTGGGCTCGATCCCTAGTAGGGGGCGTGCGGGAGGTGGCCAGTCCGTGATTCTCTCCCATCACGGATGTTTCTCTGTGTCCCTCCTTCTCCCTTCCTCTCTGAAATCAACA
>NW_006282010.1:0-262 GCF_000327345.1 Myotis davidii | reverse complement strand
CTGAGGGCCATTTTCAGGCTGGCCTCACCCCCTTCAGGGAGGGGTGTCCAATCCAGGGTGCCTGGCCAGCCTGGGTGAGGGGCTAATGGCTGTTTGCAAGCTGGCCACAGCCCCTTCAGTATAGGGATCCCCGCTGGGGTGTCTGGCCAGGCAGGGTGAGGTGTTGATGGCTGTTTGTAGGCTGGCAACAGCCCCTTCAGTGTGGGGGTCCTCGCTGGGGTGTCTGGCTTGCCACTGTGAGGGGCTGATGGCTGTTTGCAGG
>NW_006282009.1:0-329 GCF_000327345.1 Myotis davidii | reverse complement strand
CACCCTCTTCACTCACTTTTCCGCTGCACCAGGAATCCCTCAGAGATCCCGTAGTTGTGTCTGCAGAACCTGTCCACCGAGGCCCGCTTGTACTTCAGGAAGTCCTCCTGGCTGTTCCAGTACTCAGCGTCCGGCCGCCCCAGCTCGGTCACCGCGCGGAACTCCCCCACGTCGCTGTCGAAGCGCACGTACTCCTGCCCGTTGTAGAAGTATCTGTCCAGGAACCGCACCCGCTCCGTCCCGTTGGAGAAATAACACTCAGATGTAGTCAGAAACAGGAAATGCGCTGAGGGGATAGGAAGGACCTGTCACGCTGGTGAGAGAAGATG
>NW_006282008.1:0-435 GCF_000327345.1 Myotis davidii | reverse complement strand
CTGGTCTAATTAGCACATTATGCTTTTATTATAATAGACCAGAGGCCAGTGTACAGATTCATGCACTGGTAGGGGCCCTCAGCCTGGCCTGTGCCTTCTCACAATCTGGGACCCCTCAGGGATGTCAGAGAGCCGGTTTTGACCCAATCCCTACAGGCCAGGCTGAGGGACCCTACCAGTGCCCAAATCAGTACACTGGGCCTCTAATATATATATGAGATCTTTGGTTAATCTCTTTCTGCCCTCTCTTCCTTCCTCTCCCCTCTGAGATTCATCAGTCTGTTCCATATTTCCATGCCTGTGGTTTCTGCTCCTATGTTAAGTGTCTGCCCCGTGGTGGTCAGTGTGCATCATAGCTATCAGCGGGTTGGGCAGTCAGCTGGTCACTTAGACTTTTATATATATAGATAGCAATTATTTATAATTATATATATA
>NW_006282007.1:0-482 GCF_000327345.1 Myotis davidii | reverse complement strand
TTGAAAAAAGAGGATAAATTCTATAATCCCAACAAAAATTTTTAAATACACAGATCAGTTTTAATTTAATTGATATCTCTTAATAATTATAAAAGGTATATAATCTTTAAATTATATATACACATATATATTTAATAGTCTTTTAAGTTAGATTTCAAAACTATAATCAAGGAATGACTTTAGGACATTTCATGGGCCCTGAAATGTTTTCAAAAGTTTATTCTCTCTTCTTAAAAAATTTCTTAATAAAGCCAATTTGAAATCACACAGAAAGCTTTATCAAATAAATATTAATAAATATATATTTTAAGTTTTTGCCTCTAAGAAAGGTCAAAACAAGTTATCTTATTTAATATTTCTTAAAATACAGCAGTAGAATTTTAAGATATAATTTAAAATAACAAAATCTCATTAATAATTTTTAGTATTTTACAACAGCATATTAACACTTATTCCAAACAGGCTTACAAACTAATTGTTTG
>NW_006282006.1:0-481 GCF_000327345.1 Myotis davidii | reverse complement strand
CCTTAAAAGGAACCATGTGCAACGAGGCTGTGGTAGCCACAGGAGTGGGCCTCAGCCCATCCTCTGCACCCCCACCCAGCCCCTCCTGCCATGGTCCCCGTCCCCTGTCTGCCAGCAGCCCCCCTCCTGCCACCACCGCCCCCACGTGCTGATGGCATGGAGCAATTGTTGCAGGTGCCAGAAGCGGGTACGAGCAGCGGCTGCTGCCCAAATCGCCCCTCAGGAGCAGGGGGAGGTTGAGAAGCCCTCAGGGGTGATCAGGGCCAGCTGCTGCCACTCACACCTGCTGACAGTGCTGAGTGATCAGGACCAGTACTGGGCACCAGCAGGGGGTGCAAGCGATGGCTCTGGTGCTGGCTGCAGGTGGGAGCAGAGCCAGCGCAGCAGCAGGTGTGAGTGCTGGGTGAGACTGCAGTGCGCAGGAGCAAAAAAATTTCAGTAACCACCAAGGCTCCTCCCAATGACAGAGACTGGCACCCCA
>NW_006282005.1:0-308 GCF_000327345.1 Myotis davidii | reverse complement strand
ATCTTTATTGTTTAAAGCGTTACCTATGTCTCCTTTTTCCCCCTCATTGACCTCTCCCTAGCCGCCCCTAACCCCTTGCACATGCCCTCACTCCCCTACTGTCTGTGTCCATTGGTTATGCTTATATGCACGCATACAAGTCCTTTGGTTGATCTCTTATCTTCACCCCACCCTCCCCTGCCTGCCTTCTGAGGTTTGACGGTTTGTTCCATGCTTCTATGTCTCTTGATCTATTTTTGTTCATCAATTTATGTTTTTCATTATTTTCCACAAACGGGTGAGATCATGTGATATTTATATTTCTCTGA